>NW_027488723.1:0-300000 GCF_050948215.1 Halictus rubicundus | reverse complement strand
AGGATAGAGAATAGGATATAGGATTGGATAGGATAGAGGATAGAGTAGGATAGAGGGTAGGATAGGATAGCGGATAGGATATGTTAGAGGATAGGATAGGATAGAGGATAGGATAGGATAGAGATAGGATAGGATAGAGGATAGGATAGGATAGAGGATAGGATAGGTTGAGGATAGGATAGGATAGAGGATAGGATAGGATAGCGGATAGGATATGTTAGAGGATAGGAAAGAATAGAGGATAGGATAGTATAGAGGATAGGATAGGATAGAGGATAGGATAGGATAGAGAAGAGGATAGGATAGAGGATAGGATAGCATAGAGGATAGGATAGGATTGAGGGTACGATAGGATAGAGGATAGAATAGGATAGAGGATAGGATAGGATAGAGGATAGGATAGGATAGAGGATAGGATAGGATAGAGAATAGGATAGGATAGAGGATAGGATAGGATAGAGGATAGGATACGATAGAGGGTATGATAGGATACAGGATAGGATAGGATAGAGAATAGAATAGGATAGAGGATAGGATAGGATAGCGGATAGGATATGTTAGAGGATAAGATAGGATAGAGGATAGGATAGGATAGAGATAGGATAGGATAGAGGATAGGATAGGATAGAGGATAGAATAGGATAGAGGATAGGATAGGATAGAGTATAGGATATAGGATTGGATAGGATAGAGGATAGAATAGGATAGAGGATAGGATAGGATAGCGGATAGGATATGTTAGAGGATAGGATACGATAGAGGATAGGATAGGATAGAGATAGGATAGGATAGAGGATAGGATAAGATAGAGGATAGGATAGGTTGAGGATAGGATAGGATAGAGGATAGGATAGGATAGCGGATAGGATATGTTAGAGGATAGTATAGGATAGAGGATAGGATAGGATAGAGGATAGGATAGGATAGAGGATAGGATAGGATAGAGGATAGGATAGGATAGAGGATAGGATAGGATAGAGAATAGGATAGGATAGAGGATAGGATAGGATAGAGGATAGGATAGGATTGAGGGTACGATAGGATAGTGGATAGGGTAGGATAGAGGATAGGATAGGATAGAGGATATGATAGGATAGAGGATAGGTTAGGATAGAGGATAGGATAGGATAGAGAATAGGATATAGGATTGGATAGGATAGAGGATAGAATAGGATAGAGGATAAGATAGGATAGAGGATAGGATATGATAGAGGATAGGATAGGATAGAGGATAGGATAGGATAGAGGATAGGATAGGATAGAGGATAGGATAGGGTAGAGGATAGGATAGGATAGAGAATAGGATAGGATAGAGGATAGGATAGGATAGAGGATAGGATAGGATAGAGGATAGGATAGGTTGAGGAGGGGACCGAGGGGATATGGGCTTAGTAGTGGTGACTCGGATCCACTACTAGGTATACCACAGTGGTGGTGGTCATATCCCTAAAATCCTCTACGCTCCACCTCCTCGTGGTGGTCCCTGGGAACACACACAGTTGTGTGTTGCTAACGGAGCGAGGGGTATTCCGCGGGAAGTAGTCCTAATGATGTGTGAGGCGATGCCGGCGGGATCTTCGGATCCTGGCAGGGCCTCCCTTGCCGGTAAGGTTCACACGGAAGGATGAAAAACCGCGGAATGGGTCCTGCGATAACGACCGGGGAGGTCGCCGCAGGGCCCTTGCCGTAATCCGGTGGTCATGTTTTACCGGAACGGTGGTCTTGCCTTAACCGGCCGGGCCGCGAGGATGATAACCTCTATAAAAAATCCCCAACCCTAAGCTTGGTGCGCGGTGAGAGGGTACGCCCTTGTTACAGGGCGTGGCTGGTGGGGTACATCAGCCACTAGCGCACCAACGTCTGGATACCTGGCGAACTCCAGCGGAAATTAGCCTTACCCGGGCAAGGAGGCTCTGCCCGGGCGGACGTGTTTTTTCCTGCCAATCTCGTGGGACCAGAAATGGAAACAAATAATGAAAAAAATCTCGATGTTGTGGGGGAGGCTGCCGATACGGCAGCAGCGACGGTGGGGGAAGAGACGGCAGCGGTCACTGCCGGGGAGGGGATGGCAGCGGTTACTGCCGGGGAGGACGCGGTCGTGGTCATCGCGGACGAGGACTCGGATGGGGATGAAACAATCATCTCCATCTCGAGCTCCGTCGGCTCGATCGTGACGCGCGGGGGCGCGGAGAAGCGGGGCGCGACATCTGGGGTCTCTGACCCCAAGCGTGCCCGGTTAGAGGGGGGGCAGCACACCCGCGGCGGGTCGGGGTCGCGGACGGACCCCGGGGAGGACTCGTCGGGGACGCCCATCATGGATCTGGCCCTCGGCGGCCGCGCCGAGAGGAGTCAGAAGAGGAGGGTCGGTGACCTCATCGAGCTGGGTGGGAGGATGCCGACAGCGCAGCTAGTAGGGGAGGTGGAGGAGGCGATGTTGAGGGTGGAGAGAGTCTCCGCCGTCTCAAAGGGCCTCAAGGGGGACCTGGCTAAAGACTTGCGGGATTGTTCTGCAGTCGCCAGGGCCCACTGCACCACCTTGATGCAGCGGTGCTTTACCGGGATGGCGTGGCAGGGGAGCCAGGAGGTGGCCCGTCTCCGCGAGCAGAACGCGGCCCTCGCGAAGGAGGCGGGTGACCTCCGGTCGAGGCTCCGGTCAATGGAGGCCGGGCGGCGGGCGAACACCGACAGCGGTCGCCGGGCGGGACATGCTCCAATAGGGGAAGCGCCCCCCGCCTCCTCGACAGCGGGGGTCCGTACGCGGGGGACGGAGGCGATGGGGTCGTCGGGGGAGGGAGTGGGAGTTTTGGACTCCGAAGCCCTGCTTCTCCGGGTCGGCGCGCTGATAACGGCCAGGAACCGGAAGCTAGAGGCCCGGATGGAGGAGCGGTTCCGGACGATTCTGGCCGGGTTGGCCCCGGCCCTCCGGGCGGAGGGTAAATCGGCGCGCGAGGCGACACCGGTGGCTTCTCTGCCGGCGACGTCTGTCACCAAGGGGACTGGACCGGTGGTCGTGTCCAACGTGAGGGTGGTGCCCCCCGTTGTCATTCCGCCACCGGTCGTCCCGGCCTCGTGGATGGAGGTGACGAGCAAGGCGGCGAAGAGGGCCAAGAAGAAGATGGCCGCGGAGGAGGCTGCGGCGAGAGCAGTCGCGGCCGAGGCAGCTGCCGCCGCTTCACGGCTGCAGGCTGCGAGGGAGCCGAGGGCGGCGGGCGGCGCACGAGTGCAGGGCGGCGCGAGCGCGGCGAAGCCCGCCGCCGGGAGGGACGGTGGCCTGGGACGCACCCCCAGAACCGGAGCAGTGGCCATCACCATCCCCGAGAGCTGCAAGCTCACTTATTCGGAGGTGATGGCCAGGGCAAAAGAGAGGGTGGACCTCAAGGCTATCGGGATCGAGTCGGGGGTGCTTCCCAGGCGGTCGAAAACCGGCGGGATCCTCCTGGAGGTCAGGGGCACGGGGTGCCAGGAGAAGGCACGGGCCCTCTCCGGGAGGATCGCCGAGGCGCTTGGGGGGACCGGGGTTAAGGTCTCCCAGGCGGTCAAGCGCGGCGAGGTGCGCGTGGCGGGCCTGGACGACTCGGTGTCGTCCGGGGACGTAGCGGTGGCGCAGGCGGCGGCGGGGGGGTGTTCCGCGGCGGAGTTCCGGGTCGGCGAGATCCGCAGACCCGCCTCGGAGCAGGCGCTGGGCTTCTGTTGGGCCCAGGGCCCCCTCGCGGCCGTCAAGAAAGTGGTGGCGGGAGGCCGGCTGCTGGTCGGCTGGTCCTCGGCCCGCGTCGAGGCGCTGAGGGAGCGGCCCCTCCAATGCTTCCGTTGCTTGGAGACGGGGCACACGCGGGCGACATGCAAGAGCGCGGTCGACAGAGGCGCGTTGTGCTACCGCTGCGGGGCGGCGGAGCACCGGGCTTCGGTCTGCAAGGCCGCCCCCAGGTGTCCGCTCTGCGCGGACCTGGGGAGACCATCGGGCCATAGATTCGGGGCCAAAGCGTGTGCCCCGGCTCCCAAGAGGGGCCGCGCGGCGACGAAAGAGAAGGGCGCGTCTGGGGCTGCATCCGCGCAGCGGCCGCAGACGGCGCCGTGGGCCCGGCCCTCCCAGGGAGGGGACTCTGCAGAGCCCATGTTAGAGTAGGTACTTTTAATCCTACTCCGGTTCTGCAGGCGAACCTCAACCACTCGCGCGCGGCACAGGACCTGTTTGTCCAAGCCGTGCGCGAGTGGGGGGCTGGGCTGGCAGTTGCGGCGGAGCCGTACGCAATCCCCGAACACCCCTTCTGGGTGGGGGACGAGATCGGCTCCGTAGTAATAGTGGCGGGAAGCCGCCCCGGGTCCCCGTCGGTCTCCCTTCTGGAGCGGGGCGAGGGATTCGTGGCGGTGCAATGGGGGGACATCGCGGTTGTCGGGATCTACATCTCGCCGAGCTGTGGCCTCGATCAATTTCGGGGGTTCCTGGGTGGGCTGAACAGCTGCATCGCGCGGTGCAGCGCCCGCCCGGTTCTCGTTTTGGGAGACTTCAATGCCCACGCGGTATCGTGGGGGAGTCCCAGGACGACCACTAGGGGTAGCGAGGTGTTAACCTGGGCGGCCGGCCTGGATCTCCGGTTGATTAACCGGGGATCCACGCCGACGTGCGTGCGTCCGCAGGGGGTCTCGATTGTCGACCTGACATGGGGGACTCCCTCGGCCGTGCGCCGGGTGTCGGGATGGAGGGTGGCCGAGGAGATAGAGATTGCGTCAGACCATACGCCCATCGTCATGGACGTGTGGCCCACCCTCCACGCGCGGGATTCCCGGCCGGGACGGGGGGACCGACGGCCGCGATGGGCCTTGAAGCGGCTGGACGCGGACGCGTTCGGGGCCGCGGTAGCCGCGGCGACATGGACGGGGCCGGCCCTGTCCGAGCTGGCGCCTGCGCAAGGGGCGAGGCGGCTGCGGGAGGTAATGACGGCGGTGTGCGACACCGCCATGCCCCGCAGCCGGTTCGCCCCCAGGAGGGCGGCGTACTGGTGGTCCGCCGGCATTGCGGAGCTCCGGCGTGCCTGCAATGCCGCGCGGCGTCGGTACGGCCGAGCGCGTAGGAGGCGCGACGACGAGGAGGCGACGGCGAGGCTCGGCGGGGAGTACCGAGCCGCGCTCGGGGTTCTCCGCAGGGCTATCGCGCGGGCCAGGGCCGACGCGTGGTCGGAGCTCGTCGGCATGGTGGACTCCGATCCATGGGGGCGCCCGTACAAGCTTGTCATGAACAAGCTGCGCGCGTGGGCGCCTCCGGTGACGGAGTCGATGGACCCCCACCTGCTCGAGGGAGTGGTGGCGTCCCTCTTCCCGCGAGAGGGGGGACAACTGCGCCGCTCCCATTGGGAACAGGAGCCTCTCTCCTGGTCCGCAGAGTGGGAGGTGTCGGCCGGCGAGCTGGGTGAGGCGATGGCCAGGGCGCGGCGGGTGGGCCGCAAGGCCCCGGGCCCGGACGGGGTGCCGGGCCGCGCGTTGGTCTTGGCCCTGGAGGGGGGACTCGCCGCCGAACTCCGGCAGCTGTATAACGGCTGTCTGAGGGAGGGGGTGTTCCCCACGGAGTGGAAGTCGGGCAGGTTGGTCCTCCTTCCGAAGGGGGGCAAGTCCCGGGACTCGCCCTCAGGGTACCGGCCAATTTGTCTGCTGGACGAGGCGGGGAATTTGTTCGAGCGCGTACTCGTTGGACGCCTCGTCCGGCACCTGTCGGCGGGAGGGGTCCCCGATCTGAGCGGGGTTCAATTCGGCTTCCGGGAGGGTCTCTCCACCGTCGACGCTATTCGGCGGGTGAGGGCTCTCTCGGAGGCCTGTACGAGGGGGGGCGGTGTTGCGTTGGCGATATCCTTGGATATCGCTAACGCGTTCAACACCGTCCCCTGGGATCGGATAATGGAGGCCCTGGTCTTCCACCGGGTGCCTCTGTATCTCAGAAGGGTGATCGGGAGCTATCTCTCCGACAGGGGTATAGAGTATCCCGGCCGGTACGGGATGGTGCGCAGGGGCGTCGTGCGCGGGGTTCCGCAGGGCTCGGTGTTGGGCCCGTTGCTGTGGAATCTTGCGTACGATCGCGTCCTGCGGGAGGAGATGCCTCCCGGGGTCAGCCTGACGTGTTACGCCGACGACACGCTGGTATTGGCCACCGGGAGGTATGCGAAGGAGGCCATCTGCCTGGCGGAGCGCGGCGCGGGGCGCGCGGTGCGCGCGATCCGGTCGCTGGGCCTAGAGGTGTCCGTCGAGAAAACCAGGGCCATGTGGTTTCTCCGCTCGGCCCGGTTGGCGGCGCCTCCCCAGTGCTGGATCTGCGTGGGGGAGGGGATGGTCAGGGTCGGGTCCCAGATGCGGTACCTGGGACTCGAGCTTGACGGCCGGTGGCGTTTTGACCGCCACCTTGAGTCGCTGGCGCCCCGGGCGGAGAGGGCGACCGCTGCGCTCGGGCGCCTTCTCCCGAATCTCGGGGGACCCTGTGGACGGGTGCGTCGTCTGTTCGCGGTGGTGGTGCGAGTTTTGGTCCTGTACGGAGCCCCTGTATGGGCGCGCGATGTCTTGGCTAGGGGGCGCAGTGGCGGCACACGGTCGCTGCTGCGTCGCATCGAGCGCAGGCTGGCCATAGGCATCGTGCGGGGGTACCGCACCATTTCATACGCGACGGCGATGGTGATGTCGGGGCTGATCCCCCTCGAGCTGGAGGCCCGCGTGTTGGCGGATGTGCATACGCACTCCAGGGAACTCCGGCTCCGGGGGGTGGCCCCGGATCAGGCGCGGCTCATGGTGGATGAGCTCAGGCGACATGCTCGGCGGCACGCAGCCCGGGAGTGGCGCGATAGCCTTCCCGGGACGAGGGAGGGCGAGAGGCGGGCCGTTCGGGCCATCCTCCCGGTGTTCGATCAATGGAACAGGGGATGGATGGGGCATAGGGTCTCCTACCGTGTGACGCAGGTGATGAGCGGGCACGGGTGCTTCGGCGACTACCTGTGTCGCATCGGGAGGGAGACCGAGGAGGCGTGTCACCACTGCGGCGAGCCGCGTGACACGGCGCAACACACTCTGGAGGAGTGTCCGGCATGGGGGGGAGAGCGCCGTGCCCTGCGGCGCGCGGTGGGCCACGACCTCTCGCTCCCGGCTGTCGTCGCTGCGGCAGCCGGTGGCGAGGAGGCGTGGAGGGGGTTCGCTTCCTTCTGCGAGCGGGTTATGCTGCGGAAGGAGGCTGCGGAACGGGATCGGGAGCGTAATCACGATCCCGGCCGAAGGGGGGGAGGCGCCGCAGGGTACGCCCCGGGGGCGTACCCCCGTTGCGACGCCTCTGACGCGAGCGGGGACGCCCTTGATGATCTCGAGGCGGGGGATCGGATATCCCCTTACACTCGGTCACCAACGGCGTCCCCGGAGGCCGCCGGGCATCTCGGGCGGGGGCCCGGAAGCTCATCGGGCGGCCTAACAGGGGGGGAAGGCGCCACGTCGTCCGTTGCGTGGTGCCTTCGGATAGACTAGGTACGGGAGGGGGCCGCGTCCCCCCCTGGGTGGTATGCTAAGGCGGGGGCACACCGGATTGACATGCGCGCGCAGAGCACGGGTGCCCCCAGGAGTCTAGGGACGGACGGGGAGGAGTTAGTGGGTATACTCGGCGTTGCACCAGCCAGCCGAGGAGTCCCACATAACCCGGACCACCCCCCCCCCGGGGGGGTTCGGGTATCCGTAACGAGATTACCTCCTCGAAAAAAAAAAAAAAATAGGATAGGTTGAGGATAGGATAGGATAGAGGATAGGATAGGATAGCGGATAGGATATGTTAGAGGATAGGAAAGAATAGAGGATAGGATAGGATAGAGGATAGGATAGGATAGAGGATAGGATAGGATAGAGAATAGGATAGGATAGAGGATAGGATAGCATAGAGGATAGGATAGGATTGAGGGTACGATAGGATAGAGGATAGAATAGGATAGAGGATAGGATAGGATAGAGGATAGGATAGGATAGAGGATAGGATAGGATAGAGAATAGGATAGGATAGAGGATAGGATAGGATAGAGGATAGGATACGATAGAGGGTAGGATAGGATACAGGATAGGATAGGATAGAGAATAGAATAGGATAGAGGATAGGATAGGATAGCGGATAGGATATGTTAGAGGATAGGATAGGATAGAGGATAGGATAGGATAGAGATAGGATAGGATAGAGGATAGGATAGGATAGAGGATAGCATAGGTTGAGGATAGGATAGGATAGAGGATAGGATAGGATAGCGGATAGGATATGTTAGAGGATAGGATAGGATAGAGGATAGGATAGGATAGAGGATAGGATAGGATAGAGGATAGGATAGGATAGAGGTTAGGATAGGATAGAGGATAGGATACGATAGAGGATAGGATAGGATAGAGAATAGGATATAGGATTGGATAGGAGAGAGGATAGAATAGGATAGAGGATAGGATAGGATAGCGGATAGGATATGTTAGAGGATAGGATAGGATAGAGGATAGGATAGGATAGAGATAGGATAGGATAGGGGATAGGATAGGATAGAGGATAGGATAGGTTGAGGATAGGATAGGATAGAGGATAGGATAGGATAGCGGATAGGATATGTTAGACGATAGGATAGGATAGAGGATAGGATAGGATAGAGGATAGGATAGGATAGAGGATAGGATAGGATAGAGGATAGGATAGGATAGAGGATAGGATAGGATAGCGGATAGGATATGTTAGAGGATAGGATAGGATAGAGGATAGGATAGGATAGAGATAGGATAGGATAGAGGATAGGATAGGATAGAGGATAGCATAGGTTGAGGATAGGATAGGATAGAGGATAGGATAGGATAGCGGATAGGATATGTTAGAGGATAGGATAGGATAGAGGATAGGATAGGATAGAGGATAGGATAGGATAGAGGATAGGATAGGATAGAGGATAGGATAGGATAGAGGTTAGGATAGGATAGAGGATAGGATACGATAGAGGATAGGATAGGATAGAGAATAGGATATAGGATTGGATAGGATAGAGGATAGAATAGGATAGAGGATAGGATAGGATAGCGGATAGGATATGTTAGAGGATAGGATAGGATAGAGGATAGGATAGGATAGAGATAGGATAGGATAGAGATAGGATAGGATAGAGGATAGGATAGGATAGAGGATAGGATAGGATAGAGAATAGGATAGGATAGAGGATAGGATAGGGTAGAGGATAGGATAGGATTGAGGGTACGATAGGATAGTGGATAGGGTTTGATAGAGGATAGGATAGGATAGAGGAAATGATAGGATAGAGGATAGGATAGGATAGAGGATAGGATAGGATAGAGAATAGGATAGGATAGTGGATAGGATAGGATAGAGGATAGGATACGATAGAGGGTAGGATAGGATACAGGATAGGATAGGATAGAGAATAGGATAGGATAGAGGATAGGATAGGATGGAGGATTGGGTAGGATAGACGATAGCATACGATAGAGGATAGAATAGGGTGGAGAATAGGATAGGATGGAGGATTGGGTAGGATAGAGGATAGGATACGGTAGATGATAGGATAGGATAGCGAACACGATAGAGGATTGGATAGGATAGAGGATAGGATAGGATAGAGTATAGGATAGGATAGAGGATAGGATAGGATAGAGGATAGGATAGGATGGAGAATAGGATAGGATAGAGGATAGGATAGGATAGAGGATAGGATAGGATTGAGGGTACGATAGGATAGTGGATAGGATAGGATAGAGGATAGGATAGGATAGAGGATATGATAGGATAGAGGATAGGATATAGGATTGGATAGGATAGAGGATAGAATAGGATAGAGGATAAAATAGGATAGAGGATAGGATATGATAGAGGATAGGATAGGATAGGATAGAGGATAGGATAGGATAGAGGATAGGATAGGATAGAGGATAGGATAGGATAGAGAATAGGATAGGATAGAGGATAGGATAGGATAGAAGATAGGATAGGATTGAGGGTACGATAGGATAGTGGATAGGATAGGATAGAGGATAGGATAGGATAGAGGATATGATAGGATAGAGGATAGGATAGGATAGAGGATAGGATAGAATAGTGGATAGGATAGGATAGAGGATAGGATAGGATAGAGGATAGGATAGGATAGAGAATAGGATAGGATAGAGGATAGGATAGGATAGAGGATAGGATAGGATAGAGGATGGGATACGATAGAGGATAGGATAGGATAGAGGATAGGAAAGGATAAACGATAGGATAGGATAGAGGATAGGATAGGATAGAGGATAGGATATGATAGAGGATAGGATAGGATAGAGGATAGGATAGGATAGAGGATAGGATAGGATAGAGGATAGGATACGATAGAGGATAGGATAGGATAGAGGATAGGATACGATAGAGGATATGATAGGATAGAGGATACGATAGGATAGAGGATAGGATAGAATAGTGGATAGGATAGGATAGAGGATAGGATAGCGAATAGGATAGAGGATAGGATAGAGGATAGGATAGGATAGAGGATAGGATACGATAGAGGATAGGATAGGATAGAGGATAGGAAAGGATAAACGATAGGATAGGATAGAGGATAGGATAGGATAGAGGATAGGATATGATAGAGGATAGGATAGGATAGAGGATAGGATAGGATAGAGGATAGGATAGGATAGAGGATAGGATACGATAGAGGATAGGATAGGATAGAGAATAGGATAGAGGATTGGATAGGATAGCGGATAGGATAGGATAGAGGATAGGATAGGATAGAGGATAGGATATGATAGAGGATGGGATAGGATAGAGGATAGGATACGATAGAGGATAGGATAGGATAGAGGATAGGATACGATAGAGGATAGGATAGGATAGCGGATCGGATATGTTAGAGGATAGGATAGGATAGAGGATAGGATAGGATAGAGGATAGGATAGGATAGAGGTTAGGATACGATAGAGGATAGGATACGATAGGGGATAGGATTGGATAGGATAGAGGATAGAATAGGATAGAGGATAGGATAGGATAGCGGATAGGATATGTTAGAGGATAGGATAGGATAGAGGATAGGATAGGATAGAGATAGGATAGGATAGAGGATAGGATAGGATAGAGGATAGGATAGGTTGAGGATAGGATAGGATAGAGGATAGGATAGGATAGCGGATAGGATATGTTAGAGGATAGGATAGGATAGAGGATAGGATAGGATAGAGAATAGGATAGGCTAGAGGATAGGATAGGATAGAGGATAGGATAGGATTGAGGGTACGATAGGATAGTGGATAGGGTAGGATAGAGGATAGGATAGGATAGAGGATATGATAGGATAGAGGATAGGATAGGATAGAGATAGGATAGGATAGAGGATAGGATAGGATAGAGGATAGGATAGGTTGAGGATAGGATAGGATAGAGGATAGGATAGGATAGCGGATAGGATATGTTAGTGGATAGGATAGGATAGAGGATAGGATAGGATAGAGGATAGGATAGGATAGAGGATAGGATAGGATAGAGGATAGGATAGGATAGAGGATAGGATAGGATTGAGGGTACGATAGGATAGTGGATAGGGTAGGATAGAGGATAGGATAGGATAGAGGATATGATAGGATAGAGGATAGGATAGGAAAGAGGATAGGATTGCATAGAGAATAGGATATAGGATTGGATAGGATAGAGGATAGAATAGGATAGAGGATAAGATAGAATAGAGGATAGGATATGATAGAGGATAGGATAGGATAGAGGATAGGATAGGATAGAGGATAGGATAGGATAGAGGATAGGATAGGATAGAGGATAGGATAGGATAGAGAATAGGATAGGATAGAGGATAGGATAGCATATAGGATAGGATAGGATTGAGGGTACGATAGGATAGATGATAGAATAGGATAGAGGATAGGAGAGGATAGAGGATAGGATAGGATAGAGGATAGGATAGGATAGAGAATAGGATAGGATAGAGGATAGGATAGGATAGAGGATAGGATACGATAGAGGATAGGATAGGATAGAGAATAGGATATAGGATTGGATAGGATAGCGGATAGGATAGGATAGAGGATAGGATAGGATGGAGGATAGGATATGATAGAGGATAGGATAGGATAGAGGATAGGATACGATAGAGGATAGGATAGGATAGCGGATCGGATATGTTAGAGGATAGGATAGGATAGAGGATAGGATAGGATAGAGATAGGATAGGATAGAGGATAGGATAGGATAGAGGATAGGATAGGTTGAGGATAGGATAGGATAGAGGATAGGATAGAGGATAGAATAGGATAGAGGATAGGAGAGGATAGAGGATAGGATAGGATAGAGGATAGGATAGGATAGAGAATAGGATAGGATAGAGGATAGGATAGGATAGAGGATAGGATACGATAGAGGATAGGATAGGATAGAGAATAGGATATAGGATTGGATAGGATAGCGGATAGGATAGGATAGAGGATAGGATAGGATGGAGGATAGGATATGATAGAGGATAGGATAGGATAGAGGATAGGATACGATAGAGGATAGGATAGGATAGCGGATCGGATATGTTAGAGGATAGGATAGGATAGAGGATAGGATAGGATAGAGGTTAGGATAGGATAGAGGATAGGATACGATAGAGGATAGGATAGGATGGAGAATAGGATATAGGATTGGATAGGATAGAGGATAGAATAGGATAGAGGATAGGATATGTTAGAGGATAGGATAGGATAGAGATAGGATAGGATAGAGGATAGGATAGGATAGAGGATAGGATAGGATAGAGAATAGGATAGGATAGAGGATAGGATAGCATAGAGGATAGGATAGGATTGAGGGTACGATAGGATAGAGGATAGAATAGGATAGAGGATAGGATAGGATAGAGGATAGGATAGGATAGAGGATAGGATAGGATAGAGAATAGGATAGGATAGAGGATAGGATAGGATAGAGGATAGGATACGATAGAGGGTAGGATAGGATACAGGATAGGATAGGATAGAGAATAGAATAGGATAGAGGATAGGATAGGATAGCGGATAGGATATGTTAGAGGATAGGATAGGATAGAGGATAGGATAGGATAGAGATAGGATAGGATAGAGGATAGGATAGGATAGAGGATAGCATAGGTTGAGGATAGGATAGGATAGAGGATAGGATAGGATAGCGGATAGGATATGTTAGAGGATAGGATAGGATAGAGGATAGGATAGGATAGAGGATAGGATAGGATAGAGGATAGGATAGGATAGAGGTTAGGATAGGATAGAGGATAGGATACGATAGAGGATAGGATAGGATAGAGAATAGGATATAGGATTGGATAGGAGAGAGGATAGAATAGGATAGAGGATAGGATAGGATAGCGGATAGGATATGTTAGAGGATAGGATAGGATAGAGGATAGGATAGGATAGAGATAGGATAGGATAGGGGATAGGATAGGATAGAGGATAGGATAGGTTGAGGATAGGATAGGATAGAGGATAGGATAGGATAGCGGATAGGATATGTTAGACGATAGGATAGGATAGAGGATAGGATAGGATAGAGGATAGGATAGGATAGAGGATAGGATAGGATAGAGGATAGGATAGGATAGAGGATAGGATAGGATAGCGGATAGGATATGTTAGAGGATAGGATAGGATAGAGGATAGGATAGGATAGAGATAGGATAGGATAGAGGATAGGATAGGATAGAGGATAGCATAGGTTGAGGATAGGATAGGATAGAGGATAGGATAGGATAGCGGATAGGATATGTTAGAGGATAGGATAGGATAGAGGATAGGATAGGATAGAGGATAGGATAGGATAGAGGATAGGATAGGATAGAGGATAGGATAGGATAGAGGTTAGGATAGGATAGAGGATAGGATACGATAGAGGATAGGATAGGATAGAGAATAGGATATAGGATTGGATAGGATAGAGGATAGAATAGGATAGAGGATAGGATAGGATAGCGGATAGGATATGTTAGAGGATAGGATAGGATAGAGGATAGGATAGGATAGAGATAGGATAGGATAGAGATAGGATAGGATAGAGGATAGGATAGGATAGAGGATAGGATAGGATAGAGAATAGGATAGGATAGAGGATAGGATAGGGTAGAGGATAGGATAGGATTGAGGGTACGATAGGATAGTGGATAGGGTTTGATAGAGGATAGGATAGGATAGAGGAAATGATAGGATAGAGGATAGGATAGGATAGAGGATAGGATAGGATAGAGAATAGGATAGGATAGTGGATAGGATAGGATAGAGGATAGGATACGATAGAGGGTAGGATAGGATACAGGATAGGATAGGATAGAGAATAGGATAGGATAGAGGATAGGATAGGATGGAGGATTGGGTAGGATAGACGATAGCATACGATAGAGGATAGAATAGGGTGGAGAATAGGATAGGATGGAGGATTGGGTAGGATAGAGGATAGGATACGGTAGATGATAGGATAGGATAGCGAACACGATAGAGGATTGGATAGGATAGAGGATAGGATAGGATAGAGTATAGGATAGGATAGAGGATAGGATAGGATAGAGGATAGGATAGGATGGAGAATAGGATAGGATAGAGGATAGGATAGGATAGAGGATAGGATAGGATTGAGGGTACGATAGGATAGTGGATAGGATAGGATAGAGGATAGGATAGGATAGAGGATATGATAGGATAGAGGATAGGATATAGGATTGGATAGGATAGAGGATAGAATAGGATAGAGGATAAAATAGGATAGAGGATAGGATATGATAGAGGATAGGATAGGATAGGATAGAGGATAGGATAGGATAGAGGATAGGATAGGATAGAGGATAGGATAGGATAGAGAATAGGATAGGATAGAGGATAGGATAGGATAGAAGATAGGATAGGATTGAGGGTACGATAGGATAGTGGATAGGATAGGATAGAGGATAGGATAGGATAGAGGATATGATAGGATAGAGGATAGGATAGGATAGAGGATAGGATAGAATAGTGGATAGGATAGGATAGAGGATAGGATAGGATAGAGGATAGGATAGGATAGAGAATAGGATAGGATAGAGGATAGGATAGGATAGAGGATAGGATAGGATAGAGGATGGGATACGATAGAGGATAGGATAGGATAGAGGATAGGAAAGGATAAACGATAGGATAGGATAGAGGATAGGATAGGATAGAGGATAGGATATGATAGAGGATAGGATAGGATAGAGGATAGGATAGGATAGAGGATAGGATAGGATAGAGGATAGGATACGATAGAGGATAGGATAGGATAGAGGATAGGATACGATAGAGGATATGATAGGATAGAGGATACGATAGGATAGAGGATAGGATAGAATAGTGGATAGGATAGGATAGAGGATAGGATAGCGAATAGGATAGAGGATAGGATAGAGGATAGGATAGGATAGAGGATAGGATACGATAGAGGATAGGATAGGATAGAGGATAGGAAAGGATAAACGATAGGATAGGATAGAGGATAGGATAGGATAGAGGATAGGATATGATAGAGGATAGGATAGGATAGAGGATAGGATAGGATAGAGGATAGGATAGGATAGAGGATAGGATACGATAGAGGATAGGATAGGATAGAGAATAGGATAGAGGATTGGATAGGATAGCGGATAGGATAGGATAGAGGATAGGATAGGATAGAGGATAGGATATGATAGAGGATGGGATAGGATAGAGGATAGGATACGATAGAGGATAGGATAGGATAGAGGATAGGATACGATAGAGGATAGGATAGGATAGCGGATCGGATATGTTAGAGGATAGGATAGGATAGAGGATAGGATAGGATAGAGGATAGGATAGGATAGAGGTTAGGATACGATAGAGGATAGGATACGATAGGGGATAGGATTGGATAGGATAGAGGATAGAATAGGATAGAGGATAGGATAGGATAGCGGATAGGATATGTTAGAGGATAGGATAGGATAGAGGATAGGATAGGATAGAGATAGGATAGGATAGAGGATAGGATAGGATAGAGGATAGGATAGGTTGAGGATAGGATAGGATAGAGGATAGGATAGGATAGCGGATAGGATATGTTAGAGGATAGGATAGGATAGAGGATAGGATAGGATAGAGAATAGGATAGGCTAGAGGATAGGATAGGATAGAGGATAGGATAGGATTGAGGGTACGATAGGATAGTGGATAGGGTAGGATAGAGGATAGGATAGGATAGAGGATATGATAGGATAGAGGATAGGATAGGATAGAGATAGGATAGGATAGAGGATAGGATAGGATAGAGGATAGGATAGGTTGAGGATAGGATAGGATAGAGGATAGGATAGGATAGCGGATAGGATATGTTAGTGGATAGGATAGGATAGAGGATAGGATAGGATAGAGGATAGGATAGGATAGAGGATAGGATAGGATAGAGGATAGGATAGGATAGAGGATAGGATAGGATTGAGGGTACGATAGGATAGTGGATAGGGTAGGATAGAGGATAGGATAGGATAGAGGATATGATAGGATAGAGGATAGGATAGGAAAGAGGATAGGATTGCATAGAGAATAGGATATAGGATTGGATAGGATAGAGGATAGAATAGGATAGAGGATAAGATAGAATAGAGGATAGGATATGATAGAGGATAGGATAGGATAGAGGATAGGATAGGATAGAGGATAGGATAGGATAGAGGATAGGATAGGATAGAGGATAGGATAGGATAGAGAATAGGATAGGATAGAGGATAGGATAGCATATAGGATAGGATAGGATTGAGGGTACGATAGGATAGATGATAGAATAGGATAGAGGATAGGAGAGGATAGAGGATAGGATAGGATAGAGGATAGGATAGGATAGAGAATAGGATAGGATAGAGGATAGGATAGGATAGAGGATAGGATACGATAGAGGATAGGATAGGATAGAGAATAGGATATAGGATTGGATAGGATAGCGGATAGGATAGGATAGAGGATAGGATAGGATGGAGGATAGGATATGATAGAGGATAGGATAGGATAGAGGATAGGATACGATAGAGGATAGGATAGGATAGCGGATCGGATATGTTAGAGGATAGGATAGGATAGAGGATAGGATAGGATAGAGATAGGATAGGATAGAGGATAGGATAGGATAGAGGATAGGATAGGTTGAGGATAGGATAGGATAGAGGATAGGATAGAGGATAGAATAGGATAGAGGATAGGAGAGGATAGAGGATAGGATAGGATAGAGGATAGGATAGGATAGAGAATAGGATAGGATAGAGGATAGGATAGGATAGAGGATAGGATACGATAGAGGATAGGATAGGATAGAGAATAGGATATAGGATTGGATAGGATAGCGGATAGGATAGGATAGAGGATAGGATAGGATGGAGGATAGGATATGATAGAGGATAGGATAGGATAGAGGATAGGATACGATAGAGGATAGGATAGGATAGCGGATCGGATATGTTAGAGGATAGGATAGGATAGAGGATAGGATAGGATAGAGGTTAGGATAGGATAGAGGATAGGATACGATAGAGGATAGGATAGGATGGAGAATAGGATATAGGATTGGATAGGATAGAGGATAGAATAGGATAGAGGATAGGATATGTTAGAGGATAGGATAGGATAGAGATAGGATAGGATAGAGGATAGGATAGGATAGAGGATAGGATAGGTTGAGGATAGGATAGGATAGAGGATAGGATAGGATAGCGGATAGGATATGTTAGAGGATAGGATATGTTAGAGGATAGGATAGGATAGAGGATAGGATAGGATAGAGGATAGGATAGGATAGAGGATAGGATAGGATAGAGAATAGGATAGGATAGAGGATAGGATAGGATAGAGGATAGGATAGGATAGAGGATAGGATAGGATAGAGGATAGGATAGGATAGAGAATAGGATAGGATAGAGGATAGGATAGGATAGAGGATAGGATAGGATTGAGGGTACGATAGGATAGTGGATAGGGTTTGATAGAGGATAGGATAGGATAGAGGATATGATAGGATAGAGGATAGGATAGGATAGAGGATAGGATAGGATAGAGGATAGGATAGGATAGAGAATAGGATAGGATAGAGGATAGGATAGGATAGAGGATAGGATAGGATAGAGGATAGGATAGGATAGAGGATAGGATAGGATAGAGAATAGGATAGGACAGAGGATAGGATAGGATAGAGGATAGGATAGGATAGAGGATAGGATAGGATAGAGGATAGGATAGGATAGAGGATAGGATAGGATAGAGAATAGGATAGGATAGAGGATAGGATAGGATAGAGGATAGGATAGGATAGAGGATAGGATAGGATAGAGGATAGGATAGGATAGAGAATAGGATAGGATAGAGGATAGGATAGGATAGAGGATAGGATAGGATTGAGGGTACGATAGGATAGTGGATAGGGTTTGATAGAGGATAGGATAGGATAGAGGATATGATAGGATAGAGGATAGGATAGGATAGAGGATAGGATAGGATAGAGGATAGGATAGGATAGAGAATAGGATAGGATAGAGGATAGGATAGGATAGAGGATAGGATAGGATAGAGGATAGGATAGGATAGAGGATAGGATAGGATAGAGAATAGGATAGGATAGAGGATAGGATAGGATAGAGGATAGGATAGGATAGAGGATAGGATAGGATAGAGAATAGGATAGGATAGAGGATAGGATAGCATAGAGGACAGGATAGGATTGAGGGTACGATAGGATAGAGGATAGAATAGGATAGAGGATAGGATAGAGGATAGGATAGGATAGAGGATAGGATAGGATAGAGAATAGGATAGGATAGAGGATAGGATAGGATAGAGGATAGGATACGATAGAGGGTAGGATAGGATACAGGATAGGATACGATAGAGGATAGGATAGGATAGCGGATCGGATATGTTAGAGGATAGGATAGGATAGAGGATAGGATAGGATAGAGGATAGGATAGGATAGAGTATAGGATAGGATAGAGGATAGGAGAGGATAGTGGATAGGATAGGATAGAGGATAGGATAGGATAGAGGATACGATATAGGATTGGATAGGATAGAGGATAGGATACGATAGACGATAGGATAGGATAGAGAATAGGATATAGGATTGGATAGGATAGAGGATAGAATAGGATAGAGGATAGGATAGGATAGAGAATAGGATATAGGATTGGATAGGATAGAGGATAGCATAGGATAGAGGATAGGATAGGATAGCGGATAGGATATGTTAGAGGATAGGATAGGATAGAGGATAGGATAGGATAGAGGATAGGATAGGATAGAGGATAGGATAGGATAGAGAATAGGATAGGATAGAGGATAGGATAGCATATAGGATAGGATAGGATTGAGGGTACGATAGGATAGAGGATAGAATAGGATAGAGGATAGGATAGGATAGAGGATAGGATAGGATAGAGGATAGGATAGGATAGAGAATAGGATATATGATTGGATAGGATAGCGGATAGGATAGGATAGAGGATAGGATAGGATAGAGGATAGGATATGATAGAGGATAGGATACGATAGAGGATAGGATACGATAGAGGATAGGATAGGATAGCGTATCGGATATGTTAGAGGATAGGATAGGATAGAGGATAGGATAGGATAGAGGATAGGATAGGATAGAGGTTAGGATAGGATAGAGGATAGGATACGATAGAGGATAGGATAGGATAGAGAATAGGATATAGGATTGGATAGGATAGAGGATAGAATAGGATAGAGAATAGGATATAGGATTGGATAGGATAGAGGATAGAATAGGATAGAGGATAGGATAGGATAGCGGATAGGATATGTTAGAGGATAGGATAGGATAGAGGATAGGATAGGATAGAGATAGGATAGGATAGAGGATAGGATAGGATAGAGGATAGGATAGGATAGAGGATACGATATAGGATTGGATAGGATAGAGGATCGGATACGATAGAGGATAGGATAGGATAGAGAATAGGATATAGGATTGGATAGGATAGAGGATAGAATAGGATAGAGGATAGGATAGGATAGAGAATAGGATATAGGATTGGATAGGATAGAGGATAGAATAGGATAGAGGATAGGATAGGATAGAGATAGGATAGGATAGAGGATAGGATAGGATAGAGGATAGGATAGGTTGAGGATAGGTTAGGATAGAGGATAGGATAGGATAGCGGATAGGATACGATAGAGGATAGGATAGGATAGAGAATAGGATATAGGATTGGATAGGATAGCGGATAGGATAGGATAGAGGATAGGATAGGATAGAGGATAGGATATGATAGAGGATAGGATAGGATAGAGGATAGGATACGATAGAGGATAGGATAGGATAGCGGATCGGATATGTTAGAGGATAGGATAGGATAGAGGATAGGATAGGATAGAGGATAGTATAGGATAGAGTATAGGATAGGATAGAGGATAGGATAGGATAGTGGATAGGATAGGATAGAGGATAGGATAGGATAGAGGATACGATATAGGATTGGATAGGATAGAGGATAGGATACGATAGAGGATAGGATAGGATAGAGAATAGGATATAGGATTGGATAGGATAGAGGATAGAATAGGATAGAGGATAGGATAGGATAGAGAATAGGATATAGGATTGGATATGTTAGAGGATAGGATAGGATAGAGGATAGGATAGGATAGAGATAGGATAGGATAGAGGATAGGATAGGATAGAGGATAGGATAGGTTGAGGATAGGATAGGATAGAGGATAGGATAGGATAGCGGATAGGATATGTTAGAGGATAGGATAGGATAGAGGATAGGATAGGATAGAGGATAGGATAGGATAGAGGATAGGATAGGATAGAGGATAGGATAGGATAGAGAATAGGATAGGATAGAGGATAGGATAGGATAGAGGATAGGATAGGATTGAGGGTACGATAGGATAGTGGATAGGGTAGGATAGAGGATAGGATAGGATAGAGGATATGATAGGATAGAGGATAGGTTAGGATAGAGGATAGGATAGAATAGTGGATAGGATAGGATGGAGGATAGGATAGAGGATAGGATAGAGGATAGGATAGGATAGAGGATAGGATACGATAGAGGATAGGATAGGATAGAGGATAGGAAAGGATAAACGATAGAATAGGATAGATGATAGGATAGGATAGAGGATAGGATAGGATAGAGGATAGGATAGGATAGAGGATAGGATAGGATAGAGGATAGGATAGGATAATGGATTGGATAGGATGGAGGATAGGATAGAGGATAGGATAGAGGATAGGATAGGATAGAGGATAGGATACGATAGAGGATAGGATAGGATAGAGGATAGGAAAGGATAAACGATAGAATAGGATAGATGATAGGATAGGATAGAGGATAGGATAGGATAGAGGATAGGATAGGATAGAGGATAGGATAGGATAGAGGATAGGATAGGATAGTGGATTGGATAGTATAGAGGATAGGATACGATAGAGGATAGGATAGGATAGAGAATAGGATATAGGATTGGCTAGGACAGAGGATAGAATAGGATAGAGGATAGGATAGGATAGAGGATAGGATAGGATAGAGGATAGGATAGGATAGAGAATAGGATAGGATAGGGGATAGGATAGGATAGAGGATAGGATACGATAGATGGTAGGATAGGATACAGGATAGGATAGGATAGAGAATAGGATAGGATAGAGGATAGGATAGGATAGAGGATACGATATAGGATTGGATAGGATAGAGGATAGGATAGGATAGAGGATAGGATAGGGTAGAGGATAGGATAGGATAGAGGATAGGATAGGATAGAGGATAGGATAGGGTAGAGGATAGGATAGGATAGAGGATAATATACGGTAGAGGATAGGATAGGATAGAGGATAGGATAGGATAGAGGATAGGATAGGATAAACGATAGGATAGGATAGAGGATAAGATAGGATAGAGGATAGGATAAGATAGAGGATAGGATAGGATAGTGGATAGGATAGGATAGAGGATAGGATAGGATAGAGGATAGGATAGAATAGAGGATAGGATAGGATAGAGAATAGGATATAGGATTGGATAGGATAGCGGATAGGATAGGATAGAGGATAGGATAGGATAGAGGATAGGATATGATAGAGGATAGGATAGGATAGAGGATAGGATAGGATAGGATAGAGGATAGGATAGGATAGGATAGAGGATAGGATAGGATAGATGATAGGATAGGATGGAGAATAGGATATAGGATTGGATAGGATAGAAAATAGGATATAGGATTGGATAGGATAGATGATAGAATAGTATAGAGGATAGGATAGGATAGAGGATAGGATATGATAGAGGATAGGATAGGATAGAGGATAGGATAGGGTAGAGGATAGGATAGGATAGAGAATAGGATAGGATAGAGGATAGGATAGCATAGAGGATAGGATAGGATTGAGGGTAGGATAGGATAGTGGATAGGATAGGATAGAGGATTGGATAGGATAGAGGATATGATATGATAGAGGATAGGATAGGATAGAGGATAGGATAGGATAGCGGATAGGATAGGATAGAGGATAGGATATGATAGAGGATAGGATAGGATAGAGGATAGGATAGGATAGAGGATAGGATAGGATAGAGGATAGGATAGGATAGAGGATATGATAGGATAGGGGATAGGATAGGATAGAGGATAGGATAGAGGATGGGATAGAGGATAGAATAGGATAGAGGATAGGATAGAGGATAGGATAGAGGATAGAATAGGATAGAGGATAGGATAGGATAGCGGATAGGATATGTTAGAGGATAGAGAATAGGATATAGGATTGGATAGGATAGCGGATAGGGTAGGATAGAGGACAGGATAGGATAGAGGATAGGATATGATAGAGGATAGGATATAGGATTGGATAGAATGGAGGATAGGATAGAGGATAGGATAGGATAGAGGATAGGATATGATAGAGGACAGGATATAGGATTGGATAGAATAGAGGATAGGATAGATGATAGGATAGGATAGAGGATAGGATATGATACAGGATAGGATAGGATAGAGAATAGGATAGGATAGAGGATAGGATAGGGTAGAGGATAGGATAGGATAGAGGATAGGATACGATAGAGGATAGGATAGGATAGAGAATAGGATATAGGATTGGATAGGATAGAGGATAGAATAGGATAGAGGATAGAATATGATAGAGGATAGGATAGGATAGAGGATAGGATAGGATAGAGGATAGGATAGGATAGAGAATAGGATAGGATAGAGGATAGGATAGGATAGAGGATAGGATACGATAGAGGGTAGGATAGGATACAGGATAGGATAGGATAGAGAATAGGATAGGATAGAGGATAGGATAGGATGGAGGATTGGGTAGGATAGACGATAGCATACGATAGAGGATAGGATAGGGTGGAGAATAGGATAGGATGGAGGATTGGGTAGGATAGAGGATAGGATACGGTAGAGGATAGGATAGGATAGCGAACACGATAGAGGATTGGATAGGATAGAGGATAGGATAGGATAGAGTATAGGATAGGATAGAGGATAGGATAGGATAGAGGATAGGATAGGATAGAGAATAGGATAGGATAGAGGATAGGATAGGATAGGATAGAGGATAGGATAGGATTGAGGGTACGATAGGATAGTGGATAGGATAGGATAGAGGATAGGATAGGATAGAGGATAGGATACGATAGAGGATAGGATAGGATAGAGGATAGGAAAGGATAAACGATAGGATAGGATAGAGGATAGGATAGGATAGAGGATAGGATATGATAGAGGATAGGATAGGATAGAGGATAGGATACGATAGAGGATAGGATAGGATAGCGGATCGGATATGTTAGAAGATAGGATAGGACAGAGGATAGGATAGGATAGAGGATAGGATAGGATAGAGGATAGGATAGGATAGAGGATAGGATACGATAGAGGATAGGATAGGATAGAGAATAGGATATAGGATTGGAAACGATAGCGGATAGGATACGATAGAGGGTAGGATATGATACAGGATAGGATAGGATAGAGAATAGGATAGGATAGAGGATAGGATAGGATAGAGGATACGATATAGGATTGGATAGGATAGAGGATAGGATAGGATAGAGGATAGGATAGGGTAGAGGATAGGATAGAATAGAGGATAGGATAGGATAGAGGATAGGATAGGGTAGAGGATAGGATAGGATAGAGGATAATATACGGTAGAGGATAGGATAGGATAGAGGATAGGATAGGAGAGAGGATAGGATAGGATAAACGATAGGATAGGATAGAGGATAAGATAGGATAGAGGATAGGATAAGATAGAGGATAGGATAGGATAGTGGATAGGATAGGATAGAGGATAGGATAGGATAGAGGATAGGATAGGATAGAGGATAGGATATGATAGAGAATAGGATATAGGATTGGATAGGATAGCGGATAGGATAGGATAGAGGATAGGATAGGATAGAGGATAGGATGTGATAGAGGATAGGATAGGATAGAGGATAGGATAGGATAGAGAATAGGATATAGGATTGGATAGGATAGCGGATAGGATAGGATAGAGGATAGGATAGGATAGAGGATAGGATATGATAGAGGATAGGATAGGATAGAGGATAGGATAGGATAGGATAGAGGATAGGATAGGATAGAGGATAGGATAGGATGGAGAATAGGATATAGGATTGGATAGGATAGAAAATAGGATATAGGATTGGATAGGATAGATGATAGAATAGTATAGAGGATAGGATAGGATAGAGGATAGGATATGATAGAGGATAGGATAGGATAGAGGATAGGATAGGGTAGAGGATAGGATAGGATAGAGAATAGGATAGGATAGAGGATAGGATAGCATAGAGGATAGGATAGGATTGAGGGTAGGATAGGATAGTGGATAGGATAGGATATAGGATTGGATAGGATAGAGGATATGATATGATAGAGGATAGGATAGGATAGAGGATAGGATAGGATAGCGGATAGGATAGGATAGAGGATAGGATATGATAGAGGATAGGATAGGATAGAGGATAGGATAGGATAGAGGATAGGATAGGATAGAGGATAGGATAGGATAGAGGATATGATAGGATAGGGGATAGGATAGGATAGAGGATAGGATAGAGGATAGGATAGAGGATAGAATAGGATAGAGGATAGGATAGAGGATAGGATAGAGGATAGAATAGGATAGAGGATAGGATAGGATAGCGGATAGGATATGTTAGAGGATAGAGAATAGGATATAGGATTGGATAGAATAGCGGATAGGATAGGATAGAGGATAGGATAGTATAGAGGTTAGGATATGATAGAGGATAGGATATAGGATTGGATAGAATGGAGGATAGGATAGAGGATAGGATAGGATAGAGGATAGGATATGATAGAGGACAGGATATAGGATTGGATAGAATAGAGGATAGGATAGATGATAGGATAGGATAGAGGATAGGATATGATACAGGATAGGATAGGATAGAGAATAGGATAGGATAGAGGATAGGATAGGGTAGAGGATAGGATAGGATAGAGGATAGGATACGATAGAGGATAGGATAGGATAGAGAATAGGATATAGGATTGGATAGGATAGAGGATAGAATAGGATAGAGGATAGAATAGGATAGAGGATAGGATAGGATAGAGGATAGGATAGGATAGAGGATAGGATAGGATAGAGAATAGGATAGGATAGAGGATAGGATAGGATAGAGGATAGGATACGATAGAGGGTAGGATAGGATACAGGATAGGATAGGATAGAGAATAGGATAGGATAGAGGATAGGATAGGATGCAGGATTGGGTAGGATAGACGATAGCATACGATAGAGGATAGGATAGGGTGGAGAATAGGATAGGATGGAGGATTGGGTAGGATAGAGGATAGGATACGGTAGAGGATAGGATAGGATAGCGAACACGATAGAGGATTGGATAGGATAGAGGATAGGATAGGATAGAGTATAGGATAGGATAGAGGATAGGATAGGATAGAGGATAGGATAGGATAGAGAATAGGATAGGATAGAGGATAGGATAGGATAGGATAGAGGATAGGATAGGATTGAGGGTACGATAGGATAGTGGATAGGATAGGATAGAGGATAGGATAGGATAGAGGATATGATAGGATAGAGGATAGGATATAGGATTGGATAGGATAGAGGATAGAATTGGATAGAGGATAAGATAGGATAGAGGATAGGATATGATAGAGGATAGGATAGGATAGGATAGAGGATAGGATAGGATAGAGGATAGGATAGGATAGAGGATAGGATAGGATAGAGAATAGGATAGGATAGAGGATAGGATAGGATAGAAGATAGGATAGGATTGAGGGTACGATAGGATAGTGGATAGGATAGGATAGAGGATAGGATAGGATAGAGGATATGATAGGATAGAGGATAGGATAGGATAGAGGATAGGATAGAATAGTGGATAGGATAGGATAGAGGATAGGATAGAGGATAGGATAGAGGATAGGATAGGATAGAGGATAGGATACGATAGAGGATAGGATAGGATAGAGGATAGGAAAGGATAAACGATAGGATAGGATAGAGGATAGGATAGGATAGAGGATAGGATATGATAGAGGATAGGATAGGATAGAGGATAGGATAGGATAGAGGATAGGATAGGATAGAGGATCGGATATGTTAGAAGATAGGATAGGACAGAGGATAGGATAGGATAGAGGATAGGATAGGATAGAGGATAGGATAGGATAGAGGATAGGATACGATAGAGGATAGGATAGGATAGAGAATAGGATATAGGATTGGATAGGATAGCGGATAGGATAGGATAGAGGATAGGATAGGATAGAGGATAGGATATGATAGAGGATAGGATAGGATAGAGGATAGGATACGTTAGAGGATAGGATAGGATAGCGGATCGGATATCTTAGAGGATAGGATAGGATAGAGGATAGGATAGGATAGAGGATATGATAGGATAGAGGATAGGATAGGATAGAGGATACGATAGGATAGTGGATAGGATAGGATAGAGGATAGGATAGGATAGAGGATACGATATAGGATTGGATAGGATAGAGGATAGGATACGATAGAGGAAAGGATAGGATAGAGAATAGGATATAGGATTG
Source organism: Halictus rubicundus (assembly GCF_050948215.1). NCBI lineage: Eukaryota > Metazoa > Arthropoda > Insecta > Hymenoptera > Halictidae > Halictus > Halictus rubicundus. The sequence goes on along the minus strand of NW_027488723.1, from coordinate 272,890 downwards.
GATAGGATAGAGGATAGAATAGGATAGAGGATAGGATAGGATAGAGAATAGGATATAGGATTGGATAGGATAGAGGATAGAATAGGATAGAGGATAGGATAGGATAGCGGATAGGATATGTTAGAGGATAGGATAGGATAGAGGATAGGGTAGGATAGAGATAGGATAGGATAGAGGATAGGATAGGATAGAGGATAGGATAGGTTGAGGATAGGATAGGCTGGAGGATAGGATAGGATAGCGGATAGGATATGTTAGAGGATAGGATAGGATAGAGGATAGGATAGGATAGAGGATAGGATAGGATAGAGGATAGGATAGGATAGAGGATAGGATAGGATAGAGGATAGGATAGGATAGAGGATAGGATAGGATAGAGGATAGGATAGGATAGAGGATAGGATAGGATAGAGGATAGGATACGATAGAGGATAGAATAGGATAGAGGATAGGATAGGATAGAGGATAGGATAGGATAGAGGATAGGATAGGATAGAGAATAGGATATAGGATTGGATAGGATAGAGGATAGGATAGGATAGAGAATAGGATAGGATAGAGGATAGGATAGGATAGAGGATAGGATAGGATTGAGGGTACGATAGGATAGTGGATAGGGTAGGATAGAGGATAGGATAGGATAGAGGATATGATAGGATAGAGGATAGGATAGGATAGAGGGTAGGATAGGATAGAGAATAGTATATAGGATTGGATAGGATAGAGGATAGAATAGGATAGAGGATAGGATAGAGGATTGGATAGGATAGAGGATAGGATACGATAGAGGATAGGATAGGATAGAGGATTGGAAAGGATAAACGATAGAATAGGATAGATGATAGGATAGGATAGAGGATAGGATAGGATAGAGGATAGGATAGGATAGAGGATAGGATAGGATAGAGGATAGGATAGGATAGTGGATTGGATAGGATAGAGGATAGGATACGATAGAGGATAGGATAGGATAGAGGATACGATATAGGATTGGATAGGATAGAGGATAGGATAGGATAGAGGATAGGATAGGATAGAGGATAGGATAGGGTAGAGGATAGGATAGGATAGAGGATAGGATAGGATAGAGGATAATATACGGTAGAGGATAGGATAGGATAGAGGATAGGATAGGATAGAGGATAGGATAGGATAGAGGATAGGATAGGATAGAGAATAGGATAGGATAGAGGATAGGATAGGATAGAGGATAGGATAGGATAGAGAATAGGATATAGGATTGGATAGGATAGCGGATAGGATAGGATAGAGAATAGGATAGGATAGAGGATAGGATATGATAGAGGATAGGATAGGATAGAGGATAGGATAGGATAGGATAGAGGATAGGATAGGATAGAGGATAGGATAGGATGGAGAATAGGATATAGGATTGGATAGGATAGAAAATAGGATATAGGATTGGATAGGATAGATGATAGAATAGTATAGAGGATAGGATAGGATAGAGGATAGGATATGATAGAGGATAGGGTAGGATAGAGGATAGGATAGGATAGAGGATAGGATAGGATAGAGGATAGGATAGGATAGAGGATAGGATAGGATAGGGGATAGGATAGGATAGAGGATAGGATAGAGGATAGGATAGAGGATAGAATAGGATAGAGGATAGGATAGGATAGCGGATAGGATATGTTAGAGGATAGAGAATAGGATATAGGATTGGATAGGATAGCGGATAGGATAGGATAGAGGATAGGATAGGATAGAGGATAGGATATGATAGAGGATAGGATATAGGATTGGATAGAATGGATGATAGGATAGAGGATAGGATAGGATAGAGGATAGGATATGATAGAGGACAGGAGATAGGATTGGATAGAATAGAGGATAGGATAGATGATAGGATAGGATAGAGGATAGGATATGATACAGGATAGGATAGGATAGAGAATAGGATAGGATAGAGGATAGGATAAGGTAGAGGATAGGATAGGATAGAGGATAGGATACGATAGAGGATAGGATAGGATAGAGAATAGGATATAGGATTGGATAGGATAGAGGATAGAATAGGATAGAGGATAGGATAGGATAGAGAATAGGATAGGATAGAGGATAGGATAGGATAGAGGATAGGATAGGATAGAGGATAGGATAGGATAGAGAATAGGATATAAGATTGGATAGGATAGAGGATAGAATAGGATAGAGGATAGGATAGGATAGAGGATAGGATATGATAGAGGATAGGATAGGATAGAGGATAGGATAGGATAGAGGATAGAATAGGATAGAGGATAGGATAGGATAGAGAATACGATAGGATAGAGGATAGGATAGGATAGAGGATAGGATAGGTTAGAGAATAGGATATAGGATTGGATAGGATAGCGGATAGGATAGGATAGAGGATAGGATAGGATAGAGGATAGGATATGATAGAGGATAGGATAGGATAGAGGATAGGATATGATACAGGATAGGATAGGATAGAGAATAGGATAGGATAGAGGATAGGATAGGGTAGAGGATAGGATAGGATAGAGAATAGGATATAGGATTGGATAGGATAGCGGATAGGATAGGATAGAGGATAGGATAGGGTAGAGGATAGGATAGGACAGAGGATAGGATAGGATAGAGGATAGGATAGGATAGAGGATAGGATAGGATAGAGGATAGGATACGATAGAGGATAGGATAGGATAGAGAATAGGATATAGGATTGGATAGGATAGCGGATAGGATAGGATAGAGGATAGGATAGGATAGAGGATAGGATATGATAGAGGATAGGATAGGATAGAGGATAGGATACGTTAGAGGATAGGATAGGATAGCGGATCGGATATCTTAGAGGATAGGATAGGATAGAGGATAGGATAGGATAGAGGATAGGATAGGATAGAGGATAGGATAGGATAGAGGATAGGATAGGATAGTGGATAGGATAGGATAGAGGATAGGATAGGATAGAGGATACGATATAGGATTGGATAGGATAGAGGATAGGATACGATAGAGGAAAGGATAGGATAGAGAATAGGATATAGGATTGGATAGGATAGAGGATAGAATAGGATAGAGGATAGGATAGGATAGAGAATAGGATATAGGATTGGATAGGATAGAGGATAGAATAGGATAGAGGATAGGATAGGATAGCGGATAGGATATGTTAGAGGATAGGATAGGATAGAGGATAGGGTAGGATAGAGATAGGATAGGATAGAGGATAGGATAGGATAGAGGATAGGATAGGTTGAGGATAGGATAGGCTGGAGGATGGGATAGGATAGCGGATAGGATATGTTAGAGGATAGGATAGGATAGAGGATAGGATAGGATAGAGGATAGGATAGGATAGAGGATAGGATAGGATAGAGGATAGGATAGGATAGAGGATAGGATAGGATAGAGGATAGGATAGGATAGAGGATAGGATACGATAGAGGATAGGATAGGATAGAGGATAGGAAAGGATAAACGATAGAATAGGATAGATGATAGGATAGGATAGAGGATAGGATAGGATAGAGGATAGGATAGGATAGAGGATAGGATAGGATAGAGGATAGGATAGGATAGTGGATTGGATAGGATAGAAGATAGGATACGATAGAGGATAGGATAGGATAGAGAATAGGATATAGGATTGGCTAGGACAGAGGATAGAATAGGATAGAGGATAGGATAGGATAGAGGATAGGATAGGATACAGGATAGGATAGGATAGAGAATAGGATATAGGATTTTATAGGATAGCGGATAGGATAGGATAGAGGATAGGATAGGATAGAGGATAGGATATGATAGAGGATAGGATAGGATAGAGGATAGGATACGATAGAGGATAGGATAGGATAGCGGATCGGATATCTTAGAGGATAGGATAGGATAGAGGATAGGATAGGATAGAGGATAGGATAGGATAGAGGATAGGATAGGATAGTGGATAGGATAGGATAGAGGATAGGATAGGATAGTGGATAGGATAGGATAGAGGATAGGATAGGATAGAGGATACGATATAGGATTGGATAGGATAGAGGATAGGATACGATAGAGGATAGGATAGGATAGAGAATAGGATATAGGATTGGATAGGATTGAGGATAGAATAGGATAGAGGATAGGATAGGATAGAGGATAGGATAGGATAGAGGATATGATAGGATAGGGGATAGGATAGGATAGAGGATAGGATAGAGGATAGGATAGAGGATAGAATAGGATAGAGGATAGGATAGGATAACGGATAGGATATGTTAGAGGATAGAGAATAGGATATAGGATTGGATAGGATAGCGGATAGGATAGGATAGAGGATAGGATATGATACAGGATAGGATAGGATAGAGAATAGGATAGGATAGAGGATAGGATAGGGTAGAGGATAGGATAGGATAGAGGATAGGATACGATAGAGGATAGGATAGGATAGAGAATAGGATATAGGATTGGATAGGATAGAGGATAGAATAGGATAGAGGATAGAATAGGATAGAGGATAGGATAGGATAGAGGATAGGATAGGATAGAGGATAGGATAGGATAGAGAATAGGATTGGATGGAGGATTGGGTAGGATAGAGGATAGGATACGGTAGAGGATAGGATAGGATAGCGAACACGATAGAGGATTGGATAGGATAGAGGATAGGATAGGATAGAGTATAGGATAGGATAGAGGATAGGATAGGATAGAGGATAGGATAGGATAGAGAATAGGATAGGATAGAGTATAGGATAGGATAGGATAGAGGATAGGATAGGATTGAGGGTACGATAGGATAGTGGATAGGATAGGATAGAGGATAGGATAGGATAGAGGATATGATAGGATAGAGGATAGGATATAGGATTGGATAGGATAGAGGATAGAATTGGATAGAGGATAAGATAGGATAGAGGATAGGATATGGTAGAGGATAGGATAGGATAGGATAGAGGATAGGATAGGATAGGATAGAGGATAGGATAGGATAGAGGATAGGATAGGATAGAGAATAGGATAGGATAGAGGATAGGATAGGATAGAAGATAGGATAGGATTGAGGGTACGATAGGATAGTGGATAGGATAGGATAGAGGATAGGATAGGATAGAGGATATGAAAGGATAGAGGATAGGATACGATAGAGGATAGAATAGGATAGAGGATAGGATAGGATAGAGGATAGGATAGGATAGAGGATAGGATAGGATAGAGAATAGGATATAGGATTGGATAGGATAGAGGATAGGATAGGATAGAGAATAGGATAGGATAGAGGATAGGATAGGATAGAGAATAGGATAGGATAGAGTATAGGATAGGATAGGATAGAGGATAGGATAGGATTGAGGGTACGATAGGATAGTGGATAGGATAGGATAGAGGATAGGATAGGATAGAGGATATGATAGGATAGAGGATAGGATATAGGATTGGATAGGATAGAGGATAGAATTGGATAGAGGATAAGATAGGATAGAGGATAGGATATGGTAGAGGATAGGATAGGATAGGATAGAGGATAGGATAGGATAGGATAGAGGATAGGATAGGATAGAGGATAGGATAGGATAGAGAATAGGATAGGATAGAGGATAGGATAGGATAGAAGATAGGATAGGATTGAGGGTACGATAGGATAGTGGATAGGATAGGATAGAGGATAGGATAGGATAGAGGATATGAAAGGATAGAGGATAGGATAGGATAGAGGATAGGATAGAATAGTGGATAGGATAGGATAGAGGATAGGATAGAGGATAGGATAGAGGATAGGATAGGATAGAGGATAGGATACGATAGAGGATAGGATAGGATAGAGGATAGGAAAGGATAAACGATAGGATAGGATAGAGGATAGGATAGGATAGAGGATAGGATATGATAGAGGATAGGATAGGATAGAGGATAGGATTGGATAGAGGATAGGATAGGATAGAGGATAGGATACGATAGAGGATAGGATAGGATAGAGAATAGGATATAGGATTGGATAGGATAGCGGATAGGATAGGATAGAGGATAGGATAGGATAGAGGATAGGATATGATAGAGGATAGGATAGGATAGAGGATAGGATACGATAGAGGATAGGATAGGATAGCGGATCGGATATTTTAGAAGATAGGATAGGACAGAGGATAGGATAGGATAGAGGATAGGATAGGATAGAGGATAGGATAGGATAGAGGATAGGATACGATAGAGGATAGGATAGGATAGAGAATAGGATATAGGATTGGATAGGATAGCGGATAGGATAGGATAGGATAGAGGATAGGATAGGATAGAGGATAGGATACGTTAGAGGATAGGATAGGATAGCGGATCGGATATCTTAGAGGATAGGATAGGATAGAGGATAGGATAGGATAGAGGATAGGATAGGATAGAGGATAGGATAGGATAGAGGATAGGATAGGATAGTGGATAGGATAGGATAGAGGATAGGATAGGATAGAGGATACGATATAGGATTGGATAGGATAGAGGATAGGATACGATAGAGGAAAGGATAGGATAGAGAATAGGATATAGGATTGGATAGGATAGAGGATAGAATAGGATAGAGGATAGGATAGGATAGAGAATAGGATATAGGATTGGATAGGATAGAGGATAGAATAGGATAGAGGATAGGATAGGATAGCGGATAGGATATGTTAGAGGATAGGATAGGATAGAGGATAGGGTAGGATAGAGATAGGATAGGATAGAGGATAGGATAGGATAGAGGATAGGATAGGTTGAGGATAGGATAGGCTGGAGGATAGGATAGGATAGCGGATAGGATATGTTAGAGGATAGGATAGGATAGAGGATAGGATAGGATAGAGGATAGGATAGGATAGAGGATAGGATAGGATAGAGGATAGGATAGGATAGAGGATAGGATAGGATAGAGGATAGGATACGATAGAGAATAGGATATAGGATTGGCTAGGACAGAGGATAGAATAGGATAGAGGATAGGATAGGATAGAGGATAGGATAGGATAGAGGATAGGATAGGATAGAGAATAGGATATAGGATTTTATAGGATAGCGGATAGGATAGGATAGAGGATAGGATAGGATAGAGGATAGGATATGATAGAGGATAGGATAGGATAGAGGATAGGATAGGATAGTGGATAGGATAGGATAGAGGATAGGATAGGATAGAGGATACGATATAGGATTGGATAGGATAGAGGATAGGATACGATAGAGTATAGGATAGGATAGAGAATAGGATATAGGATTGGATAGGATTGAGGATAGAATAGGATAGAGGATAGGATAGGATAGAGGATAGGATAGGATAGAGGATATGATAGGATAGGGGATAGGATAGGATAGAGGATAGGATAGAGGATAGGATAGAGGATAGAATAGGATAGAGGATAGGATAGGATAGCGGATAGGATATGTTAGAGGATAGAGAATAGGATATAGGATTGGATAGGATAGCGGATAGGATAGGATAGAGGATAGGATATGATACAGGATAGGATAGGATAGAGAATAGGATAGGATAGAGGATAGGATAGGGTAGAGGATAGGATAGGATAGAGGATAGGATACGATAGAGGATAGGATAGGATAGAGAATAGGATATAGGATTGGATAGGATAGAGGATAGAATAGGATAGAGGATAGAATAGGATAGAGGATAGGATAGGATAGAGGATAGGATAGGATAGAGGATAGGATAGGATAGAGAATAGGATAGGATAGAGGATAGGATAGGATAGAGGATAGGATAGGATAGAGAATAGGATAGGATAGAGGATAGGATAGGATAGAGGATAGGATAGGATAGAGAATAGGATATAGGATTGGATAGGATAGCGGATAGGATAGGATAGAGAATAGGATAGGATAGAGGATAGGATATGATAGAGGATAGGATAGGATAGAGGATAGGATAGGATAGGGGATAGGATAGGATAGAGGATAGGATAGAGGATAGGATAGAGGATAGAATAGGATAGAGGATAGGATAGGATAGCGGATAGGATATGTTAGAGGATAGAGAATAGGATATAGGATTGGATAGGATAGCGGATAGGATAGGATAGAGGATAGGATAGGATAGAGGATAGGATATGATAGAGGATAGGATATAGGATTGGATAGAATGGAGGATAGGATAGAGGATAGGATAGGATAGGATAGAGGATAGGATATGATAGAGGACAGGAGATAGGATTGGATAGAATAGAGGACAGGATAGATGATAGGATAGGATAGAGGATAGGATATGATACAGGATAGGATAGGATAGAGAATAGGATAGGATAGAGGATAGGATAAGGTAGAGGATAGGATAGGATAGAGGATAGGATACGATAGAGGATAGGATAGGATAGAGAATAGGATATAGGATTGGATAGGATAGAGGATAGAATAGGATAGAGGATAGGATAGGATAGAGAATAGGATAGGATAGAGGATAGGATAGGATAGAGGATAGGATAGGATAGAGGATAGGATAGGATAGAGAATAGGATATAAGATTGGATAGGATAGAGGATAGAATAGGATAGAGGATAGGATAGGATAGAGGATAGGATATGATAGAGGATAGGATAGGATAGAGGATAGGATAGGATAGAGGATAGAATAGGATAGAGGATAGGATAGGATAGAGAATAGGATAGGATAGAGGATAGGATAGGATAGAGGATAGGATAGGTTAGAGAATAGGATATAGGATTGGATAGGATAGCGGATAGGATAGGATAGAGGATAGGATAGGATAGAGGATAGGATATGATAGAGGATAGGATAGGATAGAGGATAGGATATGATACAGGATAGGATAGGATAGAGAATAGGATAGGATAGAGGATAGGATAGGGTAGAGGATAGGATAGGATAGAGAATAGGATATAGGATTGGATAGGATAGCGGATAGGATAGGATAGAGGATAGGATAGGGTAGAGGATAGGATATGATACAGGATAGGATAGGATAGAGTATAGGATACGATAGAGGATAGGATACGATAGAGGATAGGATAGGATGGAGAATAGGATATAGGATTGGATAGGATGGAGGATAGAATAGGATAGAGGATAGGATAGGATAGAGGATAGGATAGGATAGAGGATAGGATAGGATAGTGGATAGGATAGGATAGAGGATAGGATAGGATAGAGGATAGGATAGGATAGAGGATAGGATAGGTTAGAGGATAGGATAGGATAGCGGATAGGATATGATAGAGGATAGGATAGGATAGAGGATAGGATAGGATAGAGAATAGGTTAGGATAGAGGATAGGATAGGATAGAGGATAGGATACGATAGAGGGTAGGATACGATACAGGATAGGGTAGGATAGAGAATAGGATAGGATAGAGGATAGGATAGGATAGAGGATAGGATAGGGTAGAGGATAGGATAGAGGATAGGATACGATAGAGGATAGGATAGGATAGTGGATTGGATAGGATAGAGGATAGGATATGATACAGGATAGGATAGGATAGAGAATAGGATAGGATAGAGGATAGGATAGGGTAGAGGATAGGATAGGATAGAGAATAGGATAGAGGATAGGATAGGATAGAGGATAGGATAGGATAGAGGATAGGATAGGATAGAGGATAGGATAGGATAGAGGATAGGATAGGATAGTGGATAGGATAGAGGATAGGATAGGATAGAGGATAGGATAGGTTGAGGATAGGATAGGATAGAGGATAGGATAGGATAGCGGATAGGATATGTTAGAGGATAGGATAGGATAGAGGATAGGATAGGATAGAGGATAGGATAGGATAGAGGATAGGATAGGATAGAATATAGGATAGGATAGAGAATAGGATAGGATAGAGGATAGGATAGGATAGAGGATAGGATACGATAGAGGATAGGATAGGATAGAGGATAGGAAAGGATAAACGATAGGATAGGATAGAGGATAGGATAGGATAGAGGATAGGATATGATAGAGGATAGGATAGGATAGAGGATAGGATAGGATAGAGGATAGGATAGGATAGAGGATAGGATACGATAGAGGATAGGATAGGATAGAGAATAGGATATAGGATTGGATAGGATAGCGGATAGGATAGGATAGAGGATAGGATAGGATAGAGGAAAGGATAGGATAGAGAATAGGATATAGGATTGGATAGGATAGAGGATAGGATACGATAGAGGATAGGATAGGATAGCGGATCGGATATGTTAGAAGATAGGATAGGACAGAGGATAGGATAGGATAGAGGATAGGATAGGATAGAGGATAGGATAGGATAGAGGATAGGATACGATAGAGGATAGGATAGGATAGAGAATAGGATATAGGATTGGATAGGATAGCGGATAGGATAGGATAGAGGATAGGATAGGATAGAGGATAGGATATGATAGAGGATAGGATAGGATAGAGGATAGGATACGTTAGAGGATAGGATAGGATAGCGGATCGGATATCTTAGAGGATAGGATAGGATAGAGGATAGGATAGGATAGAGGATAGGATAGGATAGAGGATAGGATAGGATAGAGGATAGGATAGGATAGTGGATAGGATAGGATAGAGGATAGGATAGGATAGAGGATACGATATAGGATTGGATAGGATAGAGGATAGGATACGATAGAGGAAAGGATAGGATAGAGAATAGGATATAGGATTGGATAGGATAGAGGATAGAATAGGATAGAGGATAGGATAGGATAGAGAATAGGATATAGGATTGGATAGGATAGAGGATAGAATAGGATAGAGGATAGGATAGGATAGCGGATAGGATATGTTAGAGGATAGGATAGGATAGAGGATAGGGTAGGATAGAGATAGGATAGGATAGAGGATAGGATAGGATAGAGGATAGGATAGGTTGAGGATAGGATAGGCTGGAGGATAGGATAGGATAGCGGATAGGATATGTTAGAGGATAGGATAGGATAGAGGATAGGATAGGATAGAGGATAGGATAGGATAGAGGATAGGATAGGATAGAGGATAGGATAGGATAGAGGATAGGATAGGATAGAGGATAGGATACGATAGAGGATAGGATAGGATAGAGGATAGGAAAGGATAAACGATAGAATAGGATAGATGATAGGATAGGATAGAGGATAGGATAGGATAGAGGATAGGATAGGATAGAGGATAGGATAGGATAGAGGATAGGATAGGATAGTGGATTGGATAGGATAGAAGATAGGATACGATAGAGGATAGGATAGGATAGAGAATAGGATATAGGATTGGCTAGGACAGAGGATAGAATAGGATAGAGGATAGGATAGGATAGAGGATAGGATAGGATAGAGGATAGGATAGGATAGAGAATAGGATATAGGATTTTATAGGATAGCGGATAGGATAGGATAGAGGATAGGATAGGATAGAGGATAGGATATGATAGAGGATAGGATAGGATAGAGGATAGGATACGATAGAGGATAGGATAGGATAGCGGATCGGATATCTTAGAGGATAGGATAGGATAGAGGATAGGATAGGATAGAGGATAGGATAGGATAGAGGATAGGATAGGATAGTGGATAGGATAGGATAGAGGATAGGATAGGATAGAGGATACGATATAGGATTGGATAGGATAGAGGATAGGATAGGATAGAGAATAGGATATAGGATTGGATAGGATTGAGGATAGAATAGGATAGAGGATAGGATAGGATAGAGAATAGGATATAGGATTGGATAGGATAGAGGATAGAATAGGATAGAGGATAGGATAGTATAGCGGATAGGATATGTTAGAGGATAGGATAGGATAGAGGATAGGGTAGGATAGAGATAGGATAGGATAGTGGATAGGATAGGATAGAGGATAGGATAGGTTGAGGATAGGATAGGCTGGAGGATAGGATAGGATAGCGGATAGGATATGTTAGAGGATAGGATAGGATAGAGGATAGGATAGGATAGAGGATAGGATAGGATAGAGGATAGGATAGGATAGAGGATAGGATAGGATAGAGGATAGGATAGGATAGAGAATAGGATAGGATAGAGGATAGGATAGGATAGAGGATAGGATAGGATTGAGGGTACGATAGGATAGTGGATAGGGTAGGATAGAGGATAGGATAGGATAGAGGATATGATAGGATAGAGGATAGGATAGGATAGAGGATAGGATAGGATAGAGAATAGGATATAGGATTGGATAGGATAGAGGATAGAATAGGATAGAGGATAGGATATGATAGAGGATAGGATAGGATAGAGGATAGGATAGGATAGAGGATAGGATAGGATAGAGGATAGGATAGGATAGAGGATAGGATAGGATAGATGATAGGATAGGATAGAGAATAGGATAGGATAGAGGATAGGATAGAATAGAGGATAGGATAGGATTGAGGGTAGGATAGGATAGTGGATAGGATAGGATAGAGGATAGTATAGGATAGAGGATATGATATGATACAGGATAGGATAGGATAGAGGATAGGATAGAATAGTGGATAGGATAGGATGGAGGATAGGATAGAGGATAGGATAGAGGATTGGATAGGATAGAGGATAGGATACGATAGAGGATAGGATAGGATAGAGGATTGGAAAGGATAAACGATAGAATAGGATAGATGATAGGATAGGATAGAGGATAGGATAGGATAGAGGATAGGATAGGATAGAGGATAGGATAGGATAGAGGATAGGATATGATAGAGGATAGGATAGGATAGAGGATAGGATACGTTAGAGGATAGGATAGGATAGCGGATCGGATATCTTAGAGGATAGGATAGGATAGAGGATAGGATAGGATAGAGGATAGGATAGGATAGAGAATAGGATAGGATAGAGGATAGGATAGGATAGTGGATAGGATAGGATAGAGGATAGGATAGGATAGAGGATACGATATAGGATTGGATAGGATAGAGGATAGGATACGATAGAGGAAAGGATAGGATAGAGAATAGGATATAGGATTGGATAGGATAGAGGATAGAATAGGATAGAGGATAGGATAGGATAGAGGATAGGATAGGATAGAGGATAGGATAGGATAGATGATAGGATAGGATAGAGAATAGGATAGGATAGAGGATAGGATAGAATAGAGGATAGGATAGGATTGAGGGTAGGATAGGATAGTGGATAGGATAGGATAGAGGATAGGATAGGATAGAGGATATGATATGATACAGGATAGGATAGGATAGAGGATAGGATAGAATAGTGGATAGGATAGGATGGAGGATAGGATAGAGGATAGGATAGAGGATTGGATAGGATAGAGGATAGGATACGATAGAGGATAGGATAGGATAGAGGATTGGAAAGGATAAACGATAGAATAGGATAGATGATAGGATAGGATAGAGGATAGGATAGGATAGAGGATAGGATAGGATAGAGGATAGGATAGGATAGAGGATAGGATATGATAGAGGATAGGATAGGATAGAGGATAGGATACGTTAGAGGATAGGATAGGATAGCGGATCGGATATCTTAGAGGATAGGATAGGATAGAGGATAGGATAGGATAGAGGAAAGGATAGGATAGAGGATAGGATAGGATAGAGGATAGGATAGGATAGTGGATAGGATAGGATAGAGGATAGGATAGGATAGAGGATACGATATAGGATTGGATAGGATAGAGGATAGGATACGATAGAGGAAAGGATAGGATAGAGAATAGGATATAGGATTGGATAGGATAGAGGATAGAATAGGATAGAGGATAGGATAGGATAGAGAATAGGATATAGGATTGGATAGGATAGAGGATAGAATAGGATAGAGGATAGGATAGGATAGCGGATAGGATATGTTAGAGGATAGGATAGGATAGAGGATAGGGTAGGATAGAGATAGGATAGGATAGAGGATAGGATAGGATAGAGGATAGGATAGGTTGAGGATAGGATAGGCTGGAGGATAGGATAGGATAGCGGATAGGATAAGTTAGAGGATAGGATAGGATAGAGGATAGGATAGGATAGAGGATAGGATAGGATAGAGGATAGGATAGGATAGAGGATAGGATAGGATAGAGGATAGGATAGGATAGAGGATAGGATACGATAGAGGATAGGATAGGATAGAGGATAGGAAAGGATAAACGATAGAATAGGATAGATGATAGGATAGGATAGAGGATAGGATAGGATAGAGGATAGGATAGGATAGAGGATAGGATAGGATAGAGGATAGGATATGATAGAGGATAGGATAGGATAGAGGATAGGATACGTTAGAGGATAGGATAGGATAGCGGATCGGATATCTTAGAGGATAGGATAGGATAGAGGATAGGATAGGATAGAGGATAGGATAGGATAGAGAATAGGATAGGATAGAGGATAGGATAGGATAGTGGATAGGATAGGATAGAGGATAGGATAGGATAGAGGATACGATATAGGATTGGATAGGATAGAGGATAGGATACGATAGAGGAAAGGATAGGATAGAGAATAGGATATAGGATTGGATAGGATAGAGGATAGAATAGGATAGAGGATAGGATAGGATAGAGGATAGGATAGGATAGAGGATAGGATAGGATAGATGATAGGATAGGATAGAGAATAGGATAGGATAGAGGATAGGATAGAATAGAGGATAGGATAGGATTGAGGGTAGGATAGGATAGTGGATAGGATAGGATAGAGGATAGGATAGGATAGAGGATATGATATGATACAGGATAGGATAGGATAGAGGATAGGATAGGATAGCGGATAGGATATGTTAGAGGATAGGATAGGATAGAGGATAGGGTAGGATAGAGATAGGATAGGATAGAGGATAGGATAGGATAGAGGATAGGATAGGTTGAGGATAGGATAGGCTGGAGGATAGGATAGGATAGCGGATAGGATAAGTTAGAGGATAGGATAGGATAGAGGATAGGATAGGATAGAGGATAGGATAGGATAGAGGATAGGATAGGATAGAGGATAGGATAGGATAGAGGATAGGATAGGATAGAGGATAGGATACGATAGAGGATAGGATAGGATAGAGGATAGGAAAGGATAAACGATAGAATAGGATAGATGATAGGATAGGATAGAGGATAGGATAGGATAGAGGATAGGATAGGATAGAGGATAGGATAGGATAGAGGATAGGATAGGATAGTGGATTGGATAGGATAGAAGATAGGATACGATAGAGGATAGGATAGGATAGAGAATAGGATATAGGATTGGCTAGGACAGAGGATAGAATAGGATAGAGGATAGGATAGGATAGAGGATAGGATAGGATAGAGGATAGGATAGGATAGAGAATAGGATATAGGATTTTATAGGATAGCGGATAGGATAGGATAGAGGATAGGATAGGATAGAGGATAGGATATGATAGAGGATAGGATAGGATAGGGGATAGGATACGATAGAGGATAGGATAGGATAGCGGATCGGATATCTTAGAGGATAGGATAGGATAGAGGATAGGATAGGATAGAGGATAGGATAGGATAGAGGATAGGATAGGATAGTGGATAGGATAGGATAGAGGATAGGATAGGATAGAGGATACGATATAGGATTGGATAGGATAGAGGATAGGATACGATAGAGGATAGGATAGGATAGAGAATAGGATATAGGATTGGATAGGATTGAGGATAGAATAGGATAGAGGATAGGATAGGATAGAGAATAGGATATAGGATTGGATAGGATAGAGGATAGAATAGGATAGAGGATAGGATAGTATAGCGGATAGGATATGTTAGAGGATAGGATAGGATAGAGGATAGGGTAGGATAGAGATAGGATAGGATAGAGGATAGGATAGGATAGAGGATAGGATAGGTTGAGGATAGGATAGGCTGGAGGATAGGATAGGATAGCGGATAGGATATGTTAGAGGATAGGATAGGATAGAGGATAGGATAGGATAGAGGATAGGATAGGATAGAGGATAGGATAGGATAGAGGATAGGATAGGATAGAGGATAGGATAGGATAGAGAATAGGATAGGATAGAGGATAGGATAGGATAGAGGATAGGATAGGATTGAGGGTACGATAGGATAGTGGATAGGGTAGGATAGAGGATAGGATAGGATAGAGGATATGATAGGATAGAGGATAGGATAGGATAGAGGGTAGGATAGGATAGAGAATAGGATATAGGATTGGATAGGATAGAGGATAGAATAGGATAGAGGATAGGATATGATAGAGGATATGATAGGATAGAGGATAGGATACGATAGAGGATAGGATAGGATAGAGGATACGATATAGGATTGGATAGGATAGAGGATAGGATAGGATAGAGGATAGGATAGGGTAGAGGATAGGATAGGATAGAGGATAGGATAGGATAGAGGATAATATACGGTAGAGGATAGGATAGGATAGAGGATAGGATAGGATAGAGGATAGGATAGGATAGAGGATAGGATAGGATAGAGGATAGGATAGGATAGAGAATAGGATATAGGATTGGATAGGATAGCGGATAGGATAGGATAGAGAATAGGATAGGATAGAGGATAGGATATGATAGAGGATAGGATAGGATAGAGGATAGGATAGGATAGGATAGAGGATAGGATAGGATAGAGGATAGGATAGGATGGAGAATAGGATATAGGATTGGATAGGATAGAAAATAGGATATAGGATTGGATAGGATAGATGATAGAATAGTATAGAGGATAGGATAGGATAGAGGATAGGATATGATAGAGGATAGGGTAGGATAGAGGATAGGATAGGATAGAGGATAGGATAGGATAGAGGATAGGATAGGATAGAGGATAGGATAGGATAGGGGATAGGATAGGATAGAGGATAGGATAGAGGATAGGATAGAGGATAGAATAGGATAGAGGATAGGATAGGATAGCGGATAGGATATGTTAGAGGATAGAGAATAGGATATAGGATTGGATAGGATAGCGGATAGGATAGGATAGAGGATAGGATAGGATAGAGGATAGGATATGATAGAGGATAGGATATAGGATTGGATAGAATGGAGGATAGGATAGAGGATAGGATAGGATAGAGGATAGGATATGATAGAGGACAGGAGATAGGATTGGATAGAATAGAGGATAGGATAGATGATAGGATAGGATAGAGGATAGGATATGATACAGGATAGGATAGGATAGAGAATAGGATAGGATAGAGGATAGGATAAGGTAGAGGATAGGATAGGATAGAGGATAGGATACGATAGAGGATAGGATAGGATAGAGAATAGGATATACGATTGGATAGGATAGAGGATAGAATAGGATAGAGGATAGGATAGGATAGAGAATAGGATAGGATAGAGGATAGGATAGGATAGAGGATAGGATAGGATAGAGGATAGGATAGGATAGAGAATAGGATATAAGATTGGATAGGATAGAGGATAGAATAGGATAGAGGATAGGATAGGATAGAGGATAGGATATGATAGAGGATAGGATAGGATAGAGGATAGGATAGGATAGAGGATAGAATAGGATAGAGGATAGGATAGGATAGAGAATAGGATAGGATAGAGGATAGGATAGGATAGAGGATAGGATAGGTTAGAGAATAGGATATAGGATTGGATAGGATAGCGGATAGGATAGGATAGAGGATAGGATTGGATAGAGGATAGGATATGATAGAGGATAGGATAGGATAGCGGATAGGATAGGATAGAGGATAGGATTGGATAGAGGATAGGATACGATAGAGGATAGGATACGATAGAGGATAGGATAGGATGGAGAATAGGATATAGGATTGGATAGGATGGAGGATAGAATAGGATAGAGGATAGGATAGGATAGAGGATAGGATAGGATAGAGGATAGGATAGGATAGTGGATAGGATAGGATAGAGGATAGGATAGGATAGAGGATAGGATAGGGTAGAGGATAGGATAGGATAGAGAATAGGATAGAGGATAGGATAGGATAGAGGATAGGATAGGATAGAGGATAGGATAGGATAGAGGATAGGATAGGATATAGGATAGGATAGGATAGAGGATAGGATAGGTTAGAGGATAGGATAGGATAGCGGATAGGATATGATAGAGGATAGGATAGGATAGAGGATAGGATAGGATAGAGAATAGGATAGGATAGAGGATAGGATAGGATAGAGGATAGGATACGATAGAGGGTAGGATAGGATACAGGATAGGATAGGATAGAGAATAGGATAGGATAGAGGATAGGATAGGATAGAGGATACGATATAGGATTGGATAGGATAGAGGATAGGATAGGATAGAGGATAGGATAGGGTAGAGGATAGGATAGGATAGAGGATAATATACGGTAGAGGATAGGATAGGATAGAGGATAGGATAGGATAGAGGATAGGATAGGATAGAGGATAGGATAGGATAAACGATAGGATAGGATAGTGGATAGGATAGGATAGAGGATAGTATAGGATAGAGGATATGATATGATACAGGATAGGATAGGATAGAGGATAGGATAGAATAGTGGATAGGATAGGATGGAGGATAGGATAGAGGATAGGATAGAGGATTGGATAGGATAGAGGATAGGATACGATAGAGGATAGGATAGGATAGAGGATTGGAAAGGATAAACGATAGAATAGGATAGATGATAGGATAGGATAGAGGATAGGATAGGATAGAGGATAGGATAGGATAGAGGATAGGATAGGATAGAGGATAGGATATGATAGAGGATAGGATAGGATAGAGGATAGGATACGTTAGAGGATAGGATAGGATAGCGGATCGGATATCTTAGAGGATAGGATAGGATAGAGGATAGGATAGGATAGAGGATAGGATAGGTTAGAGAATAGGATAGGATAGAGGATAGGATAGGATAGTGGATAGGATAGGATAGAGGATAGGATAGGATAGAGGATACGATATAGGATTGGATAGGATAGAGGATAGGATACGATAGAGGAAAGGATAGGATAGAGAATAGGATATAGGATTGGATAGGATAGAGGATAGAATAGGATAGAGGATAGGATAGGATAGAGGATAGGATAGGATAGAGGATAGGATAGGATAGATGATAGGATAGGATAGAGAATAGGATAGGATAGAGGATAGGATAGAATAGAGGATAGGATAGGATTGAGGGTAGGATAGGATAGTGGATAGGATAGGATAGAGGATAGGATAGGATAGAGGATATGATATGATACAGGATAGGATAGGATAGAGGATAGGATAGAATAGTGGATAGGATAGGATGGAGGATAGGATAGAGGATAGGATAGAGGATTGGATAGGATAGAGGATAGGATACGATAGAGGATAGGATAGGATAGAGGATTGGAAAGGATAAACGATAGAATAGGATAGATGATAGGATAGGATAGAGGATAGGATAGGATAGAGGATAGGATAGGATAGAGGATAGGATAGGATAGAGGATAGGATATGATAGAGGATAGGATAGGATAGAGGATAGGATACGTTAGAGGATAGGATAGGATAGCGGATCGGATATCTTAGAGGATAGGATAGGATAGAGGATAGGATAGGATAGAGGAAAGGATAGGATAGAGGATAGGATAGGATAGAGGATAGGATAGGATAGTGGATAGGATAGGATAGAGGATAGGATAGGATAGAGGATACGATATAGGATTGGATAGGATAGAGGATAGGATACGATAGAGGAAAGGATAGGATAGAGAATAGGATATAGGATTGGATAGGATAGAGGATAGAATAGGATAGAGGATAGGATAGGATAGAGAATAGGATATAGGATTGGATAGGATAGAGGATAGAATAGGATAGAGGATAGGATAGGATAGCGGATAGGATATGTTAGAGGATAGGATAGGATAGAGGATAGGGTAGGATAGAGATAGGATAGGATAGAGGATAGGATAGGATAGAGGATAGGATAGGTTGAGGATAGGATAGGCTGGAGGATAGGATAGGATAGCGGATAGGATAAGTTAGAGGATAGGATAGGATAGAGGATAGGATAGGATAGAGGATAGGATAGGATAGAGGATAGGATAGGATAGAGGATAGGATAGGATAGAGGATAGGATAGGATAGAGGATAGGATACGATAGAGGATAGGATAGGATAGAGGATAGGAAAGGATAAACGATAGAATAGGATAGATGATAGGATAGGATAGAGGATAGGATAGGATAGAGGATAGGATAGGATAGAGGATAGGATAGGATAGAGGATAGGATATGATAGAGGATAGGATAGGATAGAGGATAGGATACGTTAGAGGATAGGATAGGATAGCGGATCGGATATCTTAGAGGATAGGATAGGATAGAGGATAGGATAGGATAGAGGATAGGATAGGATAGAGAATAGGATAGGATAGAGGATAGGATAGGATAGTGGATAGGATAGGATAGAGGATAGGATAGGATAGAGGATACGATATAGGATTGGATAGGATAGAGGATAGGATACGATAGAGGAAAGGATAGGATAGAGAATAGGATATAGGATTGGATAGGATAGAGGATAGAATAGGATAGAGGATAGGATAGGATAGAGGATAGGATAGGATAGAGGATAGGATAGGATAGATGATAGGATAGGATAGAGAATAGGATAGGATAGAGGATAGGATAGAATAGAGGATAGGATAGGATTGAGGGTAGGATAGGATAGTGGATAGGATAGGATAGAGGATAGGATAGGATAGAGGATATGATATGATACAGGATAGGATAGGATAGAGGATAGGATAGGATAGCGGATAGGATATGTTAGAGGATAAGATAGGATAGAGGATAGGGTAGGATAGAGATAGGATAGGATAGAGGATAGGATAGGATAGAGGATAGGATAGGTTGAGGATAGGATAGGCTGGAGGATAGGATAGGATAGCGGATAGGATAAGTTAGAGGATAGGATAGGATAGAGGATAGGATAGGATAGAGGATAGGATAGGATAGAGGATAGGATAGGATAGAGGATAGGATAGGATAGAGGATAGGATAGGATAGAGGATAGGATACGATAGAGGATAGGATAGGATAGAGGATAGGAAAGGATAAACGATAGAATAGGATAGATGATAGGATAGGATAGAGGATAGGATAGGATAGAGGATAGGATAGGATAGAGGATAGGATAGGATAGAGGATAGGATAGGATAGTGGATTGGATAGGATAGAAGATAGGATACGATAGAGGATAGGATAGGATAGAGAATAGGATATAGGATTGGCTAGGACAGAGGATAGAATAGGATAGAGGATAGGATAGGATAGAGGATAGGATAGGATAGAGGATAGGATAGGATAGAGAATAGGATATAGGATTTTATAGGATAGCGGATAGGATAGGATAGAGGATAGGATAGGATAGAGGATAGGATATGATAGAGGATAGGATAGGATAGGGGATAGGATACGATAGAGGATAGGATAGGATAGCGGATCGGATATCTTAGAGGATAGGATAGGATAGAGGATAGGATAGGATAGAGGATAGGATAGGATAGAGGATAGGATAGGATAGTGGATAGGATAGGATAGAGGATAGGATAGGATAGAGGATACGATATAGGATTGGATAGGATAGAGGATAGGATACGATAGAGGATAGGATAGGATAGAGAATAGGATATAGGATTGGATAGGATTGAGGATAGAATAGGATAGAGGATAGGATAGGATAGAGAATAGGATATAGGATTGGATAGGATAGAGGATAGAATAGGATAGAGGATAGGATAGTATAGCGGATAGGATATGTTAGAGGATAGGATAGGATAGAGGATAGGGTAGGATAGAGATAGGATAGGATAGAGGATAGGATAGGATAGAGGATAGGATAGGTTGAGGATAGGATAGGCTGGAGGATAGGATAGGATAGCGGATAGGATATGTTAGAGGATAGGATAGGATAGAGGATAGGATAGGATAGAGGATAGGATAGGATAGAGGATAGGATAGGATAGAGGATAGGATAGGATAGAGGATAGGATAGGATAGAGAATAGGATAGGATAGAGGATAGGATAGGATAGAGGATAGGATAGGATTGAGGGTACGATAGGATAGTGGATAGGGTAGGATAGAGGATAGGATAGGATAGAGGATATGATAGGATAGAGGATAGGATAGGATAGAGGGTAGGATAGGATAGAGAATAGGATATAGGATTGGATAGGATAGAGGATAGAATAGGATAGAGGATAGGATATGATAGAGGATAGGATAGGATAGAGGATAGGATAGGATAGAGGATAGGATAGGATAGAGGATAGGATAGGATAGATGATAGGATAGGATAGAGAATAGGATAGGATAGAGGATAGGATAGAATAGAGGATAGGATAGGATTGAGGGTAGGATAGGATAGTGGATAGGATAGGATAGAGGATAGGATAGGATAGAGGATATGATATGATACAGGATAGGATAGGATAGAGGATAGGATAGAATAGTGGATAGGATAGGATGGAGGATAGGATAGAGGATAGGATAGAGGATTGGATAGGATAGAGGATAGGATACGATAGAGGATAGGATAGGATAGAGGATTGGAAAGGATAAACGATAGAATAGGATAGATGATAGGATAGGATAGAGGATAGGATAGGATAGAGGATAGGATAGGATAGAGGATAGGATAGGATAGAGGATAGGATAGGATAGTGGATTGGATAGGATAGAGGATAGGATACGATAGAGGATAGGATAGGATAGAGGATACGATATAGGATTGGATAGGATAGAGGATAGGATAGGATAGAGGATAGGATAGGGTAGAGGATAGGATAGGATAGAGGATAGGATAGGATAGAGGATAATATACGGTAGAGGATAGGATAGGATAGAGGATAGGATAGGATAGAGGATAGGATAGGATAGAGGATAGGATAGGATAGAGAATAGGATAGGATAGAGGATAGGATAGGATAGAGGATAGGATAGGATAGAGAATAGGATATAGGATTGGATAGGATAGCGGATAGGATAGGATAGAGAATAGGATAGGATAGAGGATAGGATATGATAGAGGATAGGATAGGATAGAGGATAGGATAGGATAGGATAGAGGATAGGATAGGATAGAGGATAGGATAGGATGGAGAATAGGATATAGGATTGGATAGGATAGAAAATAGGATATAGGATTGGATAGGATAGATGATAGAATAGTATAGAGGATAGGATAGGATAGAGGATAGGATATGATAGAGGATAGGGTAGGATAGAGGATAGGATAGGATAGAGGATAGGATAGGATAGAGGATAGGATAGGATAGAGGATAGGATAGGATAGGGGATAGGATAGGATAGAGGATAGGATAGAGGATAGGATAGAGGATAGAATAGGATAGAGGATAGGATAGGATAGCGGATAGGATATGTTAGAGGATAGAGAATAGGATATAGGATTGGATAGGATAGCGGATAGGATAGGATAGAGGATAGGATAGGATAGAGGATAGGATATGATAGAGGATAGGATATAGGATTGGATAGAATGGAGGATAGGATAGAGGATAGGATAGGATAGAGGATAGGATATGATAGAGGACAGGAGATAGGATTGGATAGAATAGAGGATAGGATAGATGATAGGATAGGATAGAGGATAGGATATGATACAGGATAGGATAGGATAGAGAATAGGATAGGATAGAGGATAGGATAAGGTAGAGGATAGGATAGGATAGAGGATAGGATACGATAGAGGATAGGATAGGATAGAGAATAGGATATACGATTGGATAGGATAGAGGATAGAATAGGATAGAGGATAGGATAGGATAGAGAATAGGATAGGATAGAGGATAGGATAGGATAGAGGATAGGATAGGATAGAGGATAGGATAGGATAGAGAATAGGATATAAGATTGGATAGGATAGAGGATAGAATAGGATAGAGGATAGGATAGGATAGAGGATAGGATATGATAGAGGATAGGATAGGATAGAGGATAGGATAGGATAGAGGATAGAATAGGATAGAGGATAGGATAGGATAGAGAATAGGATAGGATAGAGGATAGGATAGGATAGAGGATAGGATAGGTTAGAGAATAGGATATAGGATTGGATAGGATAGCGGATAGGATAGGATAGAGGATAGGATTGGATAGAGGATAGGATATGATAGAGGATAGGATAGGATAGCGGATAGGATAGGATAGAGGATAGGATTGGATAGAGGATAGGATACGATAGAGGATAGGATACGATAGAGGATAGGATAGGATGGAGAATAGGATATAGGATTGGATAGGATGGAGGATAGAATAGGATAGAGGATAGGATAGGATAGAGGATAGGATAGGATAGAGGATAGGATAGGATAGTGGATAGGATAGGATAGAGGATAGGATAGGATAGAGGATAGGATAGGGTAGAGGATAGGATAGGATAGAGAATAGGATAGAGGATAGGATAGGATAGAGGATAGGATAGGATAGAGGATAGGATAGGATAGTGGATAGGATAGGATAGAGGATAGGATAGGATATAGGATAGGATAGGATAGAGGATAGGATAGGTTAGAGGATAGGATAGGATAGCGGATAGGATATGATAGAGGATAGGATAGGATAGAGGATAGGATAGGATAGAGAATAGGATAGGATAGAGGATAGGATAGGATAGAGGATAGGATACGATAGAGGGTAGGATAGGATACAGGATAGGATAGGATAGAGAATAGGATAGGATAGAGGATAGGATAGGATAGAGGATACGATATAGGATTGGATAGGATAGAGGATAGGATAGGATAGAGGATAGGATAGGGTAGAGGATAGGATAGGATAGAGGATAATATACGGTAGAGGATAGGATAGGATAGAGGATAGGATAGGATAGAGGATAGGATAGGATAGAGGATAGGATAGGATAGAGGATAGGATAGGATAAACGATAGGATAGGATAGAGGATAGGATAGGATAGAGGATAGGATAAGATAGAGGATAGGATAGGATAGTGGATAGGATAGGATAGAGGATAGGATAGGATAGAGGATAGGATAGGATAGTGGATTGGATAGGATAGAGGAAAGGATATGATACAGGATAGGATAGGATAGAGAATAGGATAGGATAGAGGATAGGATAGGGTAGAGGATAGGATAGGATAGAGAATAGGATAGGATAGGATAGAGGATAGGATAGGATAGAGGATAGGATAGGTTATAGGATAGGATAGAGGATAGGATAGGATGGAGAATAGGATATAGGATTGGATAGGATAGAGAATAGGATATAGGATTGGATAGGATAGAGGATAGGATAGGATAGAGGATAGGATACGATAGAGGATAGGATAGGATAGAGGATAGGAAACGATAAACGATAGAATAGGATAGATGATAGGATAGGATAGAGGATAGGATAGGATAGAGGATAGGATAGGGTAGAGGATAGGATAGGATAGAGGATAGGATAGGATAGAGGATAGGATAGGGTAGAGGATAGGATAGGATAGAGGATAATATACGGTAGAGGATAGGATAGGATAGAGGATAGGATAGGATAGAGGATAGGATAGGATAAACGATAGGATAGGATAGAGGATATGATATGATAGAGGATAGGATAGGATAGAGGATAGGACAGGATAGCGGATAGGATAGGATAGAGGATAGGATATGATAGAGGATAGGATAGGATAGAGGATAGGATAGGATAGAGGATAGGATACGATAGAGGATAGGATAGGATAGAGAATAGGATATAGGATTGGATAGGATAGCGGATAGGATAGGATAGAGGATAGGATAGGATAGAGGATAGGATATGATAGAGGATAGGATAGGATAGAGGATAGGATACGATAGAGGATAGGATAGGATAGCGGATCGGATATCTTAGAGGATAGGATAGGATAGAGGATAGGATAGGATAGAGGATAGGATAGGATAGAGATAGGATAGGATAGAGGATAGGATAGGATAGAGGATAGGATAGGTTGAGGATAGGATAGGATAGAGGATAGGATAGGATAGCGGATAGGATATGTTAGAGGATAGGATAGGATAGAGGATAGGATAGGATAGAGGATAGGATAGGATAGAGGATAGGATATGATAGAGGATAGGATAGGATAGAGGATAGGATACGATAGAGGATAGGATAGGATAGCGGATCGGATATCTTAGAGGATAGGATAGGATAGAGGATAGGATAGGATAGAGGATAGGATAGGATAGAGGATAGGATAGGATAGAGGATAGGATAGGATAGAGGATAGGATAGGATAGTGGATAGGATAGGATAGAGGATAGGATAGGATAGAGGATAGGATAGGGTAGAGGATAGGATAGGATAGAGAATAGGATAGAGGATAGGATAGGATAGAGGATAGGATAGGATAGAGGATAGGATAGGATAGTGGATAGGATAGGATAGAGGATAGGATAGGATATAGGATAGGATAGGATAGAGGATAGGATAGGTTAGAGGATAGGATAGGATAGCGGATAGGATATGATAGAGGATAGGATAGGATAGAGGATAGGATAGGATAGAGAATAGGATAGGATAGAGGATAGGATAGGATAGAGGATAGGATACGATAGAGGGTAGGATAGGATACAGGATAGGATAGGATAGAGAATAGGATAGGATAGAGGATAGGATAGGATAGAGGATACGATATAGGATTGGATAGGATAGAGGATAGGATAGGATAGAGGATAGGATAGGGTAGAGGATAGGATAGGATAGAGGATAATATACGGTAGAGGATAGGATAGGATAGAGGATAGGATAGGATAGAGGATAGGATAGGATAGAGGATAGGATAGGATAGAGGATAGGATAGGATAAACGATAGGATAGGATAGAGGATAGGATAGGATAGAGGATAGGATAAGATAGAGGATAGGATAGGATAGTGGATAGGATAGGATAGAGGATAGGATAGGATAGAGGATAGGATAGGATAGTGGATTGGATAGGATAGAGGAAAGGATATGATACAGGATAGGATAGGATAGAGAATAGGATAGGATAGAGGATAGGATAGGGTAGAGGATAGGATAGGATAGAGAATAGGATAGGATAGGATAGAGGATAGGATAGGATAGAGGATAGGATAGGTTATAGGATAGGATAGAGGATAGGATAGGATGGAGAATAGGATATAGGATTGGATAGGATAGAGAATAGGATATAGGATTGGATAGGATAGAGGATAGGATAGGATAGAGGATAGGATACGATAGAGGATAGGATAGGATAGAGGATAGGAAACGATAAACGATAGAATAGGATAGATGATAGGATAGGATAGAGGATAGGATAGGATAGAGGATAGGATAGGGTAGAGGATAGGATAGGATAGAGGATAGGATAGGATAGAGGATAGGATAGGGTAGAGGATAGGATAGGATAGAGGATAATATACGGTAGAGGATAGGATAGGATAGAGGATAGGATAGGATAGAGGATAGGATAGGATAAACGATAGGATAGGATAGAGGATATGATATGATAGAGGATAGGATAGGATAGAGGATAGGACAGGATAGCGGATAGGATAGGATAGAGGATAGGATATGATAGAGGATAGGATAGGATAGAGGATAGGATAGGATAGAGGATAGGATACGATAGAGGATAGGATAGGATAGAGAATAGGATATAGGATTGGATAGGATAGCGGATAGGATAGGATAGAGGATAGGATAGGATAGAGGATAGGATATGATAGAGGATAGGATAGGATAGAGGATAGGATACGATAGAGGATAGGATAGGATAGCGGATCGGATATCTTAGAGGATAGGATAGGATAGAGGATAGGATAGGATAGAGGATAGGATAGGATAGAGATAGGATAGGATAGAGGATAGGATAGGATAGAGGATAGGATAGGTTGAGGATAGGATAGGATAGAGGATAGGATAGGATAGCGGATAGGATATGTTAGAGGATAGGATAGGATAGAGGATAGGATAGGATAGAGGATAGGATAGGATAGAGGATAGGATAGGATAGAGGATAGGATAGGATAGAGAATAGGATAGGATAGAGGATAGGATAGGATAGAGGATAGGATAGGATTGAGGGTACGATAGGATAGTGGATAGGGTAGGATAGAGGATAGGATAGGATAGAGGATATGATAGGATAGAGGATAGGTTAGGATAGAGGATAGGATAGGATAGAGATTAGGATATAGGATTGGATAGGATAGAGGATAGAATAGGATAGAGGATAGGATAGGATAGAGGATAGGATAGGATAGAGGATATGATAGGATAGGGGATAGGATAGGATAGAGGATAGGATAGAGGATAGGATAGAGGATAGAATAGGATAGAGGATAGGATAGGATAGCGGATAGGATATGTTAGAGGATAGAGAATAGGATATAGGATTGGATAGGATAGCGGATAGGATAGGATAGAGGATAGGATAGGATAGAGGATAGGATATGATAGAGCATAGGATAGGATAGAGGATAGGATAGGATAGAGGATAGGATAGGATAGTGGATTGGATAGGATAGAGGATAGGATACGATAGAGGAGAGGATAGGATAGAGAATAGGGTATAGGATTGGCTAGGACAGAGGATAGAATAGGATAGAGGATAGGATAGGATAGAGGATAAGATAGGATAGAGGATAGGATATGATAGAGGATAGGATAGGATAGAGGATAGGATAGGATAGAGGATAGGATAGGATAGAGGATAGGATGGGATAGAGGATAGGATAGGATAGAGAATAGGATAGGATAGAGGATAGGATAGGATAGAGGATAGGATACGATAGAGGGTAGGATAGGATACAGGATAGGATAGGATAGAGAATAGGATAGGATAGAGGATAGGATAGGATGGAGGATTGGTTAGGATAGACGATAGCATACGATAGAGGATAGGATAGGGTGGAGAATAGGATAGGGTGGAGGATTGGGTAGGATAGAGGATAGGATACGGTAGAGGATAGGATAGGATAGCGAACACGATAGAGGATTGGATAGGATAGAGGATAGGATAGGATAGAGTATAGGATAGGATAGAGGATAGGATAGGATAGAGGATAGGATAGGATAGAGAATAGGATAGGATAGAGGATAGGATAGGATAGGATAGAGGATAGGATAGGATTGAGGGTACGATAGGATAGTGGATAGGATAGGATAGAGGATAGGATAGGATAGAGGATATGATAGGATAGAGGATAGGATATAGGATTGGATAGGATAGAGGATAGAATTGGATAGAGGATAAGATAGGATAGAGGATAGGATATGATAGAGGATAGGATAGGATAGGATAGAGAATAGGATAGGATAGAGGATAGGATAGGATAGAAGATAGGATAGGATTGAGGGTACGATAGGATAGTGGATAGGATAGGATAGAGGATAGGATAGGATAGAGGATATGATAGGATAGAGGATAGGATAGGATAGAGGATAGGATAGAATAGTGGATAGGATAGGATAGAGGATAGGATAGAGGATAGGATAGAGGATAGGATAGAGGATAGGATAGGATAGAGGATAGGATACGATAGAGGATAGGATAGGATAGAGGATAGGAAAGGATAAACGATAGGATAGGATAGAGGATAGGATAGGATAGAGGATAGGATATGATAGAGGATAGGATAGGATAGAGGATAGGATAGGGTAGAGGATAGGATAGGATAGAGGATAGGATACGATAGAGGATAGGATAGGATAGAGAATAGGATATAGGATTGGATAGGATAGCGGATAGGATAGGATAGAGGATAGGATAGGATAGAGGATAGGATATGATAGAGGATAGGATAGGATAGAGGATAGGATACGATAGAGGATAGGATAGGATAGCGGATCGGATATGTTAGAAGATAGGATAGGACAGAGGATAGGATAGGATAGAGGATAGGATAGGATAGAGGATAGGATAGGATAGAGGATAGGATACGATAGAGGATAGGATAGGATAGAGAATAGGATATAGGATTGGATAGGATAGCGGATAGGATAGGATAGAGGATAGGATAGGATAGAGGATAGGATATGATAGAGGATAGGATAGGATAGAGGATAGGATACGTTAGAGGATAGGATAGGATAGCGGATCGGATATCTTAGAGGATAGGATAGGATAGAGGATAGGATAGGATAGAGGATAGGATAGGATAGAGGATAGGATAGGATAGAGGATAGGATAGGATAGAGGATAGGTTAGGGTAGAGGATAGGATAGGATAGAGAATAGGATAGGATAGAGGATAGGATAGCCTAGAGGATAGGATAGGATTGAGGGTAGGATAGGATAGTGGATAGGATAGGATAGAGGATAGGATAGGATAGAGGATATGATATGATAGAGGATAGGATAGGATAGAGGATAGGATAGAATAGTGGATAGGATAGGATGGAGGATAGGATAGAGGATAGGATAGAGGATAGGATAGGATAGAGGATAGGATACGATAGAGGATAGGATAGGATAGAGGATAGGAAAGGATAAACGATAGAATAGGATAGATGATAGGATAGGATAGAGCATAGGATAGGATAGAGGATAGGATAGGATAGAGGATAGGATAGGATAGTGGATTGGATAGGATAGAGGATAGGATACGATAGAGGAGAGGATAGGATAGAGAATAGGGTATAGGATTGGCTAGGACAGAGGATAGAATAGGATAGAGGATAGGATAGGATAAACGATAGGATAGGATAGAGGATATGATATGATAGAGGATAGGATAGGATAGAGGATAGGACAGGATATCGGATAGGATAGGATAGAGGATAGGATATGATAGAGGATAGGATAGGATAGAGGATAGGATAGGATAGAGGATAGGATAGGATAGAGGATAGGATAGGATAGAGGATATGATAGGATAGGGGATAGGATAGGATAGAGGATAGGATAGAGGATAGGATAGAGGATAGAATAGGATAGAGGATAGGATAGGATAGCGGATAGGATATGTTAGAGGATAGAGAATAGGATATAGGATTGGATAGGATAGCGGATAGGATAGGATAGAGGATAGGATAGGATAGAGGATAGGATATGATAGAGCATAGGATAGGATAGAGGATAGGATAGGATAGAGGATAGGATAGGATAGTGGATTGGATAGGATAGAGGATAGGATACGATAGAGGAGAGGATAGGATAGAGAATAGGGTATAGGATTGGCTAGGACAGAGGATAGAATAGGATAGAGGATAGGATAGGATAGAGGATAAGATAGGATAGAGGATAGGATATGATAGAGGATAGGATAGGATAGAGGATAGGATAGGATAGAGGATAGGATAGGATAGAGGATAGGATGGGATAGAGGATAGGATAGGATAGAGAATAGGATAGGATAGAGGATAGGATAGGATAGAGGATAGGATACGATAGAGGGTAGGATAGGATACAGGATAGGATAGGATAGAGAATAGGATAGGATAGAGGATAGGATAGGATGGAGGATTGGTTAGGATAGACGATAGCATACGATAGAGGATAGGATAGGGTGGAGAATAGGATAGGATGGAGGATTGGGTAGGATAGAGGATAGGATACGGTAGAGGATAGGATAGGATAGCGAACACGATAGAGGATTGGATAGGATAGAGGATAGGATAGGATAGAGTATAGGATAGGATAGAGGATAGGATAGGATA
Organism: Halictus rubicundus; assembly: GCF_050948215.1. NCBI lineage: Eukaryota > Metazoa > Arthropoda > Insecta > Hymenoptera > Halictidae > Halictus > Halictus rubicundus. The sequence goes on along the minus strand of NW_027488723.1, from coordinate 241,384 downwards.
GAGGATAGGATAGGATAGAGAATAGGATAGGATAGAGGATAGGATAGGATAGGATAGAGGATAGGATAGGATTGAGGGTACGATAGGATAGTGGATAGGATAGGATAGAGGATAGGATAGGATAGAGGATATGATAGGATAGAGGATAGGATATAGGATTGGATAGGATAGAGGATAGAATTGGATAGAGGATAAGATAGGATAGAGGATAGGATATGATAGAGGATAGGATAGGATAGGATAGAGGATAGGATAGGATAGAGGATAGGATAGGATAGAGAATAGGATAGGATAGAGGATAGGATAGGATAGAAGATAGGATAGGATTGAGGGTACGATAGGATAGTGGATAGGATAGGATAGAGGATAGGATAGGATAGAGGATATGATAGGATAGAGGATAGGATAGGATAGAGGATAGGATGGAATAGTGGATAGGATAGGATAGAGGATAGGATAGAGGATAGGATAGAGGATAGGATAGAGGATAGGATAGGATAGAGGATAGGATACGATAGAGGATAGGATAGGATAGAGGATAGGAAAGGATAAACGATAGGATAGGATAGAGGATAGGATAGGATAGAGGATAGGATATGATAGAGGATAGGATAGGATAGAGGATAGGATAGGATAGAGGATAGGATAGGATAGAGGATAGGATACGATAGAGGATAGGATAGGATAGAGAATAGGATATAGGATTGGATAGGATAGCGGATAGGATAGGATAGAGGATAGGATAGGATAGAGGATAGGATATGATAGAGGATAGGATAGGATAGAGGATAGGATACGATAGAGGATAGGATAGGATAGCGGATCGGATATGTTAGAAGATAGGATAGGACAGAGGATAGGATAGGATAGAGGATAGGATAGGATAGAGGATAGGATAGGATAGAGGATAGGATACGATAGAGGATAGGATAGGATAGAGAATAGGATATAGGATTGGATAGGATAGCGGATAGGATAGGATAGAGGATAGGATAGGATAGAGGATAGGATATGATAGAGGATAGGATAGGATAGAGGATAGGATACGTTAGAGGATAGGATAGGATAGCGGATCGGATATCTTAGAGGATAGGATAGGATAGAGGATAGGATAGGATAGAGGATAGAATAGGATAGAGGATAGGATAGGATAGAGGATAGGATATGTTAGAGGATAGGATAGGATAGAGGATAGGGTAGGATAGAGATAGGATAGGATAGAGGATAGGATAGGATAGAGGATAGGATAGGTTGAGGATAGGATAGGCTGGAGGATAGGATAGGATAGCGGATAGGATATGTTAGAGGATAGGATAGGATAGAGGATAGGATAGGATAGAGGATAGGATAGGATAGAGGATAGGATAGGATAGAGGATAGGATAGGATAGAGGATAGGATAGGATAGAGGATAGGATACGATAGAGGATAGGATAGGATAGCGGATCGGATATGTTAGAAGATAGGATAGGACAGAGGATAGGATAGGATAGAGGATAGGATAGGATAGAGGATAGGATAGGATAGAGGATAGGATACGATAGAGGATAGGATAGGATAGAGAATAGGATATAGGATTGGATAGGATAGCGGATAGGATAGGATAGAGGATAGGATAGGATAGAGGATAGGATATGATAGAGGATAGGATAGGATAGAGGATAGGATACGTTAGAGGATAGGATAGGATAGCGGATCGGATATCTTAGAGGATAGGATAGGATAGAGGATAGGATAGGATAGAGGATAGAATAGGATAGAGGATAGGATAGGATAGAGGATAAGATATGTTAGAGGATAGGATAGGATAGAGGATAGGGTAGGATAGAGATAGGATAGGATAGAGGATAGGATAGGATAGAGGATAGGATAGGTTGAGGATAGGATAGGCTGGAGGATAGGATAGGATAGCGGATAGGATATGTTAGAGGATAGGATAGGATAGAGGATAGGATAGGATAGAGGATAGGATAGGATAGAGGATAGGATAGGATAGAGGATAGGATAGGATAGAGGATAGGATACGATAGAGGATAGGATAGGATAGAGGATAGGAAAGGATAAACGATAGAATAGGATAGATGATAGGATAGGATAGAGGATAGGATAGGATAGAGGATAGGATAGGATAGAGGATAGGATAGGATAGAGGATAGGATAGGATAGTGGATTGGATAGGATAGAAGATAGGATACGATAGAGGATAGGATAGGATAGAGAATAGGATATAGGATTGGCTAGGACAGAGGATAGAATAGGATAGAGGATAGGATAGGATAGAGGATAGGATAGGATAGAGGATAGGATAGGATAGAGAATAGGATATAGGATTGGATAGGATAGCGGATAGGATAGGATAGAGGATAGGATAGGATAGAGGATAGGATATGATAGAGGATAGGATAGGATAGAGGATAGGATACGATAGAGGATAGGATAGGATAGCGGATCGGATATCTTAGAGGATAGGATAGGATAGAGGATAGGATAGGATAGAGGATAGGATAGGATAGAGGATAGGATAATATAGTGGATAGGATAGGATAGAGGATAGGATAGGATAGAGGATACGATATAGGATTGGATAGGATAGAGGATAGGATACGATAGAGGATAGGATAGGATAGAGAATAGGATATAGGATTGGATAGGATAGAGGATAGAATAGGATAGAGGATAGGATAGTATAGCGGATAGGATATGTTAGAGGATAGGATAGGATAGAGGATAGGGTAGGATAGAGATAGGATAGGATAGAGGATAGGATAGGATAGAGGATAGGATAGGTTGAGGATAGGATAGGCTGGAGGATAGGATAGGATAGCGGATAGGATATGTTAGAGGATAGGATAGGATAGAGGATAGGATAGGATAGAGGATAGGATAGGATAGAGGATAGGATAGGATAGAGGATAGGATAGGATAGAGGATAGGATAGGATAGAGGATAGGATAGGATAGAGAATAGGATAGGATTGAGGATAGGATAGGATAGAGGATAGGATAGGATTGAGGGTACGATAGGATAGTGGATAGGGTAGGATAGAGGATAGGATAGGATAGAGGATATGATAGGATAGAGGATAGGATAGGATAGAGGATAGGATAGGATAGAGAATAGGATATAGGATTGGATAGGATAGAGGATAGAATAGGATAGAGGATAGGATATGATAGAGGATAGGATAGGATAGAGGATAGGATAGGATAGAGGATAGGATAGGATAGAGGATAGGATAGGATAGAGGATAGGATAGGATAGAGGATAGGATAGGATAGAGGATAGAATAGTATAGCGGATAGGATATGTTAGAGGATAGGATAGGATAGAGGATAGGGTAGGATAGAGATAGGATAGGATAGAGGATAGGATAGGATAGAGGATAGGATAGGATAGTGGATAGGATAGGATAGAGGATAGGATAGGATAGAGGATACGATATAGGATTGGATAGGATAGAGGATAGGATACGATAGAGGATAGGATAGGATAGAGAATAGGATATAGGATTGGATAGGATTGAGGATAGAATAGGATAGAGGATAGGATAGGATAGAGAATAGGATATAGGATTGGATAGGATAGAGGATAGAATAGGATAGAGGATAGGATAGTATAGCGGATAGGATATGTTAGAGGATAGGATAGGATAGAGGATAGGGTAGGATAGAGATAGGATAGGATAGAGGATAGGATAGGATAGAGGATAGGATAGGTTGAGGATAGGATAGGCTGGAGGATAGGATAGGATAGCGGATAGGATATGTTAGAGGATAGGATAGGATAGAGGATAGGATAGGATAGAGGATAGGATAGGATAGAGGATAGGATAGGATAGAGGATAGGATAGGATAGAGGATAGGATAGGATAGAGGATAGGATAGGATAGAGAATAGGATAGGATTGAGGATAGGATAGGATAGAGGATAGGATAGGATTGAGGGTACGATAGGATAGTGGATAGGGTAGGATAGAGGATAGGATAGGATAGAGGATATGATAGGATAGAGGATAGGATAGGATAGAGGATAGGATAGGATAGAGAATAGGATATAGGATTGGATAGGATAGAGGATAGAATAGGATAGAGGATAGGATATGATAGAGGATAGGATAGGATAGAGGATAGGATAGGATAGAGGATAGGATAGGATAGAGGATAGGATAGGATAGAGGATAGGATAGGATAGAGGATAGGATAGGATAGAGGATAGAATAGGATAGAGGATAGGATAGGATAGAGGATAGGATATGTTAGAGGATAGGATAGGATAGAGGATAGGGTAGGATAGAGATAGGATAGGATAGAGGATAGGATAGGATAGAGGATAGGATAGGTTGAGGATAGGATAGGCTGGAGGATAGGATAGGATAGCGGATAGGATATGTTAGAGGATAGGATAGGATAGAGGATAGGATAGGATAGAGGATAGGATAGGATAGAGGATAGGATAGGATAGAGGATAGGATAGGATGGAGGATAGGATACGATAGAGGATAGGATAGGATAGAGGATAGGAAAGGATAAACGATAGAATAGGATAGATGATAGGATAGGATGGAGGATAGGATAGGATAGAGGATAGGATAGGATAGAGGATAGGATAGGATAGAGGATAGGATAGGATAGAGGATAGGATAGGATAGTGGATTGGATAGGATAGAAGATAGGATACGATAGAGGATAGGATAGGATAGAGAATAGGATATAGGATTGGCTAGGACAGAGGATAGAATAGGATAGAGGATAGGATAGGATAGAGGATAGGATAGGATAGAGGATAGGATAGGATAGAGAATAGGATATAGGATTGGATAGGATAGCGGATAGGATAGGATAGAGGATAGGATAGGATAGAGGATAGGATATGATAGAGGATAGGATAGGATAGAGGATAGGATACGATAGAGGATAGGATAGGATAGCGGATCGGATATCTTAGAGGATAGGATAGGATAGAGGATAGGATAGGATAGAGGATAGGATAGGATAGAGGATAGGATAGGATAGTGGATAGGATAGGATAGAGGATAGGATAGGATAGAGGATACGATATAGGATTGGATAGGATAGAGGATAGGATACGATAGAGGATAGGATAGGATAGAGAATAGGATATAGGATTGGATAGGATTGAGGATAGAATAGGATAGAGGATAGGATAGGATAGAGAATAGGATATAGGATTGGATAGGATAGAGGATAGAATAGGATAGAGGATAGGATAGTATAGCGGATAGGATATGTTAGAGGATAGGATAGGATAGAGGATAGGGTAGGATAGAGGATAGGATAGGATAGAGGATAGGATAGGATAGAGGATAGGATAGGATAGAGGATAGGATAGGATAGAGGATAGGATACGATAGAGGATAGGATAGGATAGAGGATAGGAAAGGATAAACGATAGAATAGGATAGATGATAGGATAGGATAGAGGATAGGATAGGATAGAGGATAGGATAGGATAGAGGATAGGATAGGATAGAGGATAGGATAGGATAGTGGATTGGATAGGATAGAAGATAGGATACGATAGAGGATAGGATAGGATAGAGAATAGGATATAGGATTGGCTAGGACAGAGGATAGAATAGGATAGAGGATAGGATAGGATAGAGGATAGGATAGGATAGAGGATAGGATAGGATAGAGAATAGGATATAGGATTGGATAGGATAGCGGATAGGATAGGATAGAGGATAGGATAGGATAGAGGATAGGATATGATAGAGGATAGGATAGGATAGAGGATAGGATACGATAGAGGATAGGATAGGATAGCGGATCGGATATCTTAGAGGATAGGATAGGATAGAGGATAGGATAGGATAGAGGATAGGATAGGATAGAGGATAGGATAGGATAGTGGATAGGATAGGATAGAGGATAGGATAGGATAGAGGATACGATATAGGATTGGATAGGATAGAGGATAGGATACGATAGAGGATAGGATAGGATAGAGAATAGGATATAGGATTGGATAGGATTGAGGATAGAATAGGATAGAGGATAGGATAGGATAGAGAATAGGATATAGGATTGGATAGGATAGAGGATAGAATAGGATAGAGGATAGGATAGTATAGCGGATAGGATATGTTAGAGGATAGGATAGGATAGAGGATAGGGTAGGATAGAGATAGGATAGGATAGAGGATAGGATAGGATAGAGGATAGGATAGGTTGAGGATAGGATAGGCTGGAGGATAGGATAGGATAGCGGATAGGATATGTTAGAGGATAGGATAGGATAGAGGATAGGATAGGATAGAGGATAGGATAGGATAGAGGATAGGATAGGATAGAGGATAGGATAGGATAGAGGATAGGATAGGATAGAGGATAGGATAGGATAGAGAATAGGATAGGATTGAGGATAGGATAGGATAGAGGATAGGATAGGATTGAGGGTACGATAGGATAGTGGATAGGGTAGGATAGAGGATAGGATAGGATAGAGGATATGATAGGATAGAGGATAGGATAGGATAGAGGATAGGATAGGATAGAGAATAGGATATAGGATTGGATAGGATAGAGGATAGAATAGGATAGAGGATAGGATATGATAGAGGATAGGATAGGATAGAGGATAGGATAGGATAGAGGATAGGATAGGATAGAGGATAGGATAGGATAGAGGATAGGATAGGATAGAGGATAGGATAGGATAGAGGATAGAATAGGATAGAGGATAGGATAGGATAGAGGATAGGATATGTTAGAGGATAGGATAGGATAGAGGATAGGGTAGGATAGAGATAGGATAGGATAGAGGATAGGATAGGATAGAGGATAGGATAGGTTGAGGATAGGATAGGCTGGAGGATAGGATAGGATAGCGGATAGGATATGTTAGAGGATAGGATAGGATAGAGGATAGGATAGGATAGAGGATAGGATAGGATAGAGGATAGGATAGGATAGAGGATAGGATAGGATAGAGGATAGGATACGATAGAGGATAGGATAGGATAGAGGATAGGAAAGGATAAACGATAGAATAGGATAGATGATAGGATAGGATAGAGGATAGGATAGGATAGAGGATAGGATAGGATAGAGGATAGGATAGGATAGAGGATAGGATAGGATAGAGGATAGGATAGGATAGTGGATTGGATAGGATAGAAGATAGGATACGATAGAGGATAGGATAGGATAGAGAATAGGATATAGGATTGGCTAGGACAGAGGATAGAATAGGATAGAGGATAGGATAGGATAGAGGATAGGATAGGATAGAGGATAGGATAGGATAGAGAATAGGATATAGGATTGGATAGGATAGCGGATAGGATAGGATAGAGGATAGGATAGGATAGAGGATAGGATATGATAGAGGATAGGATAGGATAGAGGATAGGATACGATAGAGGATAGGATAGGATAGCGGATCGGATATCTTAGAGGATAGGATAGGATAGAGGATAGGATAGGATAGAGGATAGGATAGGATAGAGGATAGGATAGGATAGTGGATAGGATAGGATAGAGGATAGGATAGGATAGAGGATACGATATAGGATTGGATAGGATAGAGGATAGGATACGATAGAGGATAGGATAGGATAGAGAATAGGATATAGGATTGGATAGGATTGAGGATAGAATAGGATAGAGGATAGGATAGGATAGAGAATAGGATATAGGATTGGATAGGATAGAGGATAGAATAGGATAGAGGATAGGATAGTATAGCGGATAGGATATGTTAGAGGATAGGATAGGATAGAGGATAGGGTAGGATAGAGATAGGATAGGATAGAGGATAGGATAGGATAGAGGATAGGATAGGTTGAGGATAGGATAGGCTGGAGGATAGGATAGGATAGCGGATAGGATATGTTAGAGGATAGGATAGGATAGAGGATAGGATAGGATAGAGGATAGGATAGGATAGAGGATAGGATAGGATAGAGGATAGGATAGGATAGAGGATAGGATAGGATAGAGAATAGGATAGGATTGAGGATAGGATAGGATAGAGGATAGGATAGGATTGAGGGTACGATAGGATAGTGGATAGGGTAGGATAGAGGATAGGATAGGATAGAGGATATGATAGGATAGAGGATAGGATAGGATAGAGGATAGGATAGGATAGAGAATAGGATATAGGATTGGATAGGATAGAGGATAGAATAGGATAGAGGATAGGATATGATAGAGGATAGGATAGGATAGAGGATAGGATAGGATAGAGGATAGGATAGGATAGAGGATAGGATAGGATAGAGGATAGGATAGGATAGATGATAGGATAGGATAGAGAATAGGATAGGATAGAGGATAGGATAGAATAGAGGATAGGATAGGATTGAGGGTAGGATAGGATAGTGGATAGGATAGGATAGAGGATAGGATAGGATAGAGGATATGATATGATACAGGATAGGATAGGATAGAGGATAGGATAGAATAGTGGATAAGATAGGATGGAGGATAGGATAGAGGATAGGATAAGAGATTGGATAGGATAGAGTATAGGATACGATAGAGGATAGGATAGGATAGAGGATTGGAAAGGATAAACGATAGAATAGGATAGATGATAGGATAGGATAGAGGATAGGATAGGATAGAGGATAGGATAGGATAGAGGATAGGATAGGATAGAGGATAGGATAGGATAGTGGATTGGATAGGATAGAGGATAGGATACGATAGAGGATAGGATAGGATAGAGGATACGATATAGGATTGGATAGGATAGAGGATAGGATAGGATAGAGGGATAGGATAGGGTAGAGGATAGGATAGGATAGAGGATAGGATAGGATAGAGGATAATATACGGTAGAGGATAGGATAGGATAGAGGATAGGATAGGATAGAGGATACGATATAGGATTGGATAGGATAGAGGATAGGATAGGATAGAGGATAGGATAGGGTAGAGGATAGGATAGGATAGAGGATAATATACGGTAGAGGATAGGATAGGATAGAGGATAGGATAGGATAGAGGATAGGATAGGATAGAGGATAGGATAGGATAGAGGATAGGATAGGATAAACGATAGGATAGGATAGAGGATAGGATAGGATAGAGGATAGGATAAGATAGAGGATAGGATAGGATAGTGGATAGGATAGGATAGAGGATAGGATAGGATAGAGGATAGGATAGGATAGTGGATTGGATAGGATAGAGGATAGGATATGATACAGGATAGGATAGGATAGAGAATAGGATAGGATAGAGGATAGGACAGGGTAGAGGATAGGATAGGATAGAGAATAGGATAGGATAGGATAGAGGATAGGATAGCATAGAGGATAGGATAGGTTATAGGATAGGATAGAGGATAGGATAGGATGGAGAATAGGATATAGGATTGGATAGGATAGAGAATAGGATATAGGATTGGATAGGATAGAGGATAGAACAGGATAGAGGATAGGATAGGATAGAGGATAGGATATGATAGAGGATAGGATAGGATAGAGGATAGGATAGGATAGAGGATAGAATAGGATAGAGGATAGGATAGGATAGAGAATAGGATAGGATAGAGGATAGGATAGAGGATAGGATAGGATAGAGAATAGGATATAGGATTGGATAGGATAGCGGATAGGATAGGATAGAGGATAGGATAGGATAGAGGATAGGATATGATAGAGGATAGGATAGGATAGAGGATAGGATAGGATAGGATAGAGGATAGGATAGGATAGAGGATAGGATAGGATGGAGAATAGGATACAGGATTGGATAGGATAGAAAATAGGATATAGGATTGGATAGGATAGATGATAGAATAGTATAGAGGATAGGATAGGATAGAGGATAGGATATGATAGAGGATAGGATAGGATAGAGGATAGGATAGGATAGAGGATAGGATAGGATAGAGGATAGGATAGGATAGAGGATAGGATATGATAGAGGACAGGAGATAGGATTGGATAGAATAGAGGATAGGATAGATGATAGGATAGGATAGAGGATAGGATATGATACAGGATAGGATAGGATAGAGAATAGGATAGGATAGAGGATAGGATAAGGTAGAGGATAGGATAGGATAGAGGATAGGATACGATAGAGGATAGGATAGGATAGAGAATAGGATATAGGATTGGATAGGATAGAGGATAGAATAGTATAGAGGATAGGATAGGATAGAGAATAGGATAGGATAGAGGATAGGATAGGATAGAGGATAGGATAGGATAAAGGATAGGATAGGATAGAGAATAGGATATAAGATTGGATAGGATAGAGGATAGAATAGGATAGAGGATAGGATAGGATAGGATAGAGGATAGGATATGATAGAGGATAGGATAGGATAGAGGATAGGATAGGATGGAGAATAGGATATAAGATTGGATAGGATAGAGGATAGAATAGGATAGAGGATAGGATAGGATAGGATAGAGGATAGGATATGATAGAGGATAGGATAGGATAGAGGATAGGATAGGATGGAGAATAGGATATAGGATTGGATAGGATGGAGGATAGAATAGGATAGAGGATAGGATAGGTTATAGGATAGGATAGAGGATAGGATAGGATGGAGAATAGGATATAGGATTGGATAGGATAGAGAATAGGATATAGGATTGGATAGGATAGAGGATAGGATAGGATAGAGGATAGGATATGATAGAGGATAGGATATAGGATTGGATAGAATGGAGGATAGGATAGAGGATAGGATAGGATAGAGGATAGGATATGATAGAGGACAGGATATAGGATTGGATAGAATAGAGGATAGGATAGATGATAGGATAGGATAGAGGATAGGATATGATACAGGATAGGATAGGATAGAGAATAGGATAGGATAGAGGATAGGATAGGGTAGAGGATAGGATAGGATAGAGGATAGGATACGATAGAGGATAGGATAGGATAGAGAATAGGATATAGGATTGGATAGGATAGAGGATAGAATAGGATAGAGGATAGAATAGGATAGAGGATAGGATAGGATAGAGGATAGGATGGGATAGAGGATAGGATAGGATAGAGAATAGGATAGGATAGAGGATAGGATAGGATAGAGGATAGGATACGATAGAGGGTAGGATAGGATACAGGATAGGATAGGATAGAGAATAGGATAGGATAGAGGATAGGATAGGATGGAGGATTGGTTAGGATAGAAAATAGCATACGATAGAGGATAGGATAGGGTGGAGAATAGGATAGGATGGAGGATTGGGTAGGATAGAGGATAGGATACGGTAGAGGATAGGATAGGATAGCGAACACGATAGAGGATTGGATAGGATAGAGGATAGGATATTATAGAGTATAGGATAGGATAGAGGATAGGATAGGATAGAGGATAGGATAGGATAGAGAATAGGATAGGATAGAGGATAGGATAGGATAGGATAGAGGATAGGATAGGATTGAGGGTACGATAGGATAGTGGATAGGATAGGATAGAGGATAGGATAGGATAGAGAATAGGATAGGATAGAGGATAGGATAGGATAGAAGATAGGATAGGATTGAGGGTACGATAGGATAGTGGATAGGATAGGATAGAGGATAGGATAGGATAGAGGATATGATAGGATAGAGGATAGGATAGGATAGAGGATAGGATAGAATAGTGGATAGGATAGGATAGAGGATAGGATAGAGGATAGGATAGAGGATAGGATAGAGGATAGGATAGGATAGAGGATAGGATACGATAGAGGATAGGATAGGATAGAGGATAGGAAAGGATAAACGATAGGATAGGATAGAGGATAGGATAGGATAGAGGATAGGATATGATAGAGGATAGGATAGGATAGAGGATAGGATAGGATAGAGGATAGGATAGGATAGAGGATAGGATACGATAGAGGATAGGATAGGATAGAGAATAGGATATAGGATTGGATAGGATAGCGGATAGGATAGGATAGAGGATAGGATAGGATAGAGGATAGGATATGATAGAGGATAGGATAGGATAGAGGATAGGATACGATAGAGGATAGGATAGGATAGCGGATCGGATATGTTAGAAGATAGGATAGGACAGAGGATAGGATAGGATAGAGGATAGGATAGGATAGAGGATAGGATAGGATAGAGGATAGGATACGATAGAGGATAGGATAGGATAGAGAATAGGATATAGGATTGGATAGGATAGCGGATAGGATAGGATAGAGGATAGGATAGGATAGAGGATAGGATATGATAGAGGATAGGATAGGATAGAGGATAGGATACGTTAGAGGATAGGATAGGATAGCGGATCGGATATCTTAGAGGATAGGATAGGATAGAGGATAGGATAGGATAGAGGATAGAATAGGATAGAGGATAGGATAGGATAGAGGATAGGATATGTTAGAGGATAGGATAGGATAGAGGATAGGGTAGGATAGAGATAGGATAGGATAGAGGATAGGATAGGATAGAGGATAGGATAGGTTGAGGATAGGATAGGCTGGAGGATAGGATAGGATAGCGGATAGGATATGTTAGAGGATAGGATAGGATAGAGGATAGGATAGGATAGAGGATAGGATAGGATAGTGGATAGGATAGGATAGAGGATAGGATAGGATAGAGGATAGGATACGATAGAGGATAGGATAGGATAGAGGATAGGAAAGGATAAACGATAGAATAGGATAGATGATAGGATAGGATAGAGGATAGGATAGGATAGAGGATAGGATAGGATAGAGGATAGGATAGGATAGAGGATAGGATAGGATAGTGGATTGGATAGGATAGAAGATAGGATACGATAGAGGATAGGATAGGATAGAGAATAGGATATAGGATTGGCTAGGACAGAGGATAGAATAGGATAGAGGATAGGATAGGATAGAGGATAGGATAGGATAGAGGATAGGATAGGATAGAGAATAGGATATAGGATTGGATAGGATAGCGGATATGATAGGATAGAGGATAGGATAGGATAGAGGATAGGATATGATAGAGGATAGGATAGGATAGAGGATAGGATACGATAGAGGATAGGATAGGATAGCGGATCGGATATCTTAGAGGATAGGATAGGATAGAGGATAGGATAGGATAGAGGATAGGATAGGATAGAGGATAGGATAGGATAGTGGATAGGATAGGATAGAGGATAGGATAGGATAGAGGATACGATATAGGATTGGATAGGATAGAGGATAGGATACGATAGAGGATAGGATAGGATAGAGAATAGGATATAGGATTGGATAGGATTGAGGATAGAATAGGATAGAGGATAGGATAGGATAGAGAACAGGATATAGGATTGGATAGGATAGAGGATAGAATAGGATAGAGGATAGGATAGTATAGCGGATAGGATATGTTAGAGGATAGGATAGGATAGAGGATAGGGTAGGATAGAGATAGGATAGGATAGAGGATAGGATAGGTTGATAGAGGATAGGATAGGATAGAGGATAGGATAGGATAGAGGATAGGATAGGATAGGATAGGATAGGATAGAGAATAGGATAGGATTGAGGATAGGATAGGATAGAGGATAGGGAGGATAGAGGATAGGATAGGATTGAGGGTACGATAGGATAGTGAATAGGGTAGGATAGAGGATAGGATAGGATAGAGGATATGATAGGATAGAGGATAGGATAGGATAGAGGATAGGATAGGATAGAGAATAGGATATAGGATTGGATAGGATAGAGGATAGAATAGGATAGAGGATAGGATATGATAGAGGATAGGATAGGATAGAGGATAGGATAGGATAGAGGATAGGATAGGATAGAGGATAGGATAGGATAGAGGATAGGATAGGATAGATGATAGGATAGGATAGAGAATAGGATAGGATAGAGGATAGGATAGAATAGAGGATAGGATAGAATAGTGGATAGGATAGGATGGAGGATAGGATAGAGGATAGGATAGAGGATTGGATAGGATAGAGGATAGGATACGATAGAGGATAGGATAGGATAGAGGATTGGAAAGGATAAACGATAGAATAGGATAGATGATAGGATAGGATAGAGGATAGGATAGGATAGAGGATAGGATAGGATAGAGGATAGGATAGGATAGAGGATAGGATAGGATAGAGGATAGGATAGGATAGTGGATTGGATAGGATAGAGGATAGGATACGATAGAGGATAGGATAGGATAGAGGATACGATATAGGATTGGATAGGATAGAGGATAGGATAGGATAGAGGATAGGATAGGGTAGAGGATAGGATAGGATAGAGGATAGGATAGGATAGAGGATAATATACGGTAGAGGATAGGATAGGATAGAGGATAGGATAGGATAGAGGATACGATATAGGATTGGATAGGATAGAGGATAGGATAGGATAGAGGATAGGATAGGGTAGAGGATAGGATAGGATAGAGGATAATATACGGTAGAGGATAGGATAGGATAGAGGATAGGATAGGATAGAGGATAGGATAGGATAGAGGATAGGATAGGATAAACGATAGGATAGGATAGAGGATAGGATAGGATAGAGGATAGGATAAGATAGAGGATAGGATAGGATAGTGGATAGGATAGGATAGAGGATAGGATAGGATAGAGGATAGGATAGGATAGTGGATTGGATAGGATAGAGGATAGGATATGATACAGGATAGGATAGGATAGAGAATAGGATAGGATAGAGGATAGGACAGGGTAGAGGATAGGATAGGATAGAGAATAGGATAGGATAGGATAGAGGATAGGATAGCATAGAGGATAGGATAGGTTATAGGATAGGATAGAGGATAGGATAGGATGGAGAATAGGATATAGGATTGGATAGGATAGAGAATAGGATATAGGATTGGATAGGATAGAGGATAGAACAGGATAGAGGATAGGATAGGATAGAGGATAGGATATGATAGAGGATAGGATAGGATAGAGGATAGGATAGGATAGAGGATAGAATAGGATAGAGGATAGGATAGGATGGAGAATAGGATAGGATAGAGGATAGGATAGGATAGAGGATAGGATAGGATAGAGAATAGGATATAGGATTGGATAGGATAGCGGATAGGATAGGATAGAGGATAGGATAGGATAGAGGATAGGATATGATAGAGGATAGGATAGGATAGAGGATAGGATAGGATAGGATAGAGGATAGGATAGGATAGAGGATAGGATAGGATGGAGAATAGGATATAGGATTGGATAGGATAGAAAATAGGATATAGGATTGGATAGGATAGATGATAGAATAGTATAGAGGATAGGATAGGATAGAGGATAGGATATGATAGAGGATAGGATAGGATAGAGGATAGGATAGGATAGAGGATAGGATAGGATAGAGGATAGGATAGGATAGAGGATAGGATAGGATAGGGGATAGGATAGGATAGAGGATAGGATAGAGGATAGGATAGAGGATAGAATAGGATAGAGGATAGGATAGGATAGCGGATAGGATATGTTAGAGGATAGAGAATAGGATATAGGATTGGATAGGATAGCGGATAGGATAGGATAGAGGATAGGATAGGATAGAGGATAGGATATGATAGAGGATAGGATATAGGATTGGATAGAATGGAGGATAGGATAGAGGATAGGATAGGATAGAGGATAGGATATGATAGAGGACAGGAGATAGGATTGGATAGAATAGAGGATAGGATAGATGATAGGATAGGATAGAGGATAGGATATGATACAGGATAGGATAGGATAGAGAATAGGATAGGATAGAGGATAGGGTAGGATAAACGATAGGATAGGATAGAGGATAGGATAGGATAGAGGATAGGATAAGATAGAGGATAGGATAGGATAGTGGATAGGATAGGATAGAGGATAGGATAGGATAGAGGATAGGATAGGATAGTGGATTGGATATGATAGAGGAAAGGATATGATACAGGATAGGATAGGATAGAGAATAGGATAGGATAGAGGATAGGATAGGGTAGAGGATAGGATAGGATAGAGAATAGGATAGGATAGGATAGAGGATAGGATAGGATAGAGGATAGGATAGGTTATAGGATAGGATAGAGGATAGGATAGGATGGAGAATAGGATATAGGATTGGATAGGATAGAGAATAGGATATAGGATTGGATAGGATAGAGGATAGAATAGGATAGAGGATAGGATAGGATAGAGGATAGGATATGATAGAGGATAGGATAGGATAGAGGATAGGATAGGATAGAGGATAGAATAGGATAGAGGATAGGATAGGATAGAGAATAGGATAGGATAGAGGATAGGATAGGATAGAGGATAGGATAGGATAGAGGATAGGATAGGATAGAGAATAGGATATACGATTGGATAGGATAGAGGGTAGAATAGGATAGAGGATAGGATAGGATAGAGGATAGGATATGATAGAGGATAGGATAGGATAGAGGATAGGATAGGGTAGAGGATAGGATAGGATAGAGAATAGGATATAGGATTGGATAGGATAGCGGATAGGATAGGATAGAGGATAGGATAGGGTAGAGGATAGGATATGATACAGGATAGGATAGGATAGAGGATAGGATACGATAGAGGATAGGATACGATAGAGGATAGGATAGGATAGAGAATAGGATATAGGATTGGATAGGATAGAGGATAGAATAGGATAGAGGATAGGATAGGATAGAGGATAGGATAGGATAGAGGATAGGATAGGATAGTGGATAGGATAGGATAGAGGATAGGATAGGATAGAGGATAGGATAGGTTAGAGGATAGGATAGGATAGCGGATAGGATATGATAGAGGATAGGATAGGATAGAGGATAGGATAGGATAGAGAATAGGATAGGATAGAGGATAGGATTGGATAGAGGATAGGATACGATAGAGGGTAGGATAGGATACAGGATAGGATAGGATAGAGAATAGGATAGGATAGAGGATAGGATAGGATAGAGGATACGATATAGGATTGGATAGGATAGAGGATAGGATAGGATAGAGGATAGGATAGGGTAGAGGATAGGATAGGATAGAGGATAGGATAGGATAGAGGATAGGACAGGGTAGAGGATAGGATAGGATAGAGAATAGGATAGGATAGGATAGAGGATAGGATAGGATAGAGAATAGGATAGGATAGAGGATAGGACAGGGTAGAGGATAGGATAGGATAGAGAATAGGATAGGATAGGATAGAGGATAGGATAGCATAGAGGATAGGATAGGTTATAGGATAGGATAGAGGATAGGATAGGATGGAGAATAGGATATAGGATTGGATAGGATAGAGAATAGGATAGGATAGAGGATAGGATAGGGTAGAGGATAGGATAGGATAGAGAATAGGATAGGATAGAGGATAGGACAGGGTAGAGGATAGGATAGGATAGAGAATAGGATAGGATAGGATAGAGGATAGGATAGGATAGAGAATAGGATAGGATAGAGGATAGGACAGGGTAGAGGATAGGATAGGATAGAGAATAGGATAGGATAGGATAGAGGATAGGATAGCATAGAGGATAGGATAGGTTATAGGATAGGATAGAGGATAGGATAGGATGGAGAATAGGATATAGGATTGGATAGGATAGAGAATAGGATATAGGATTGGATAGTATAGAGGATAGAATAGGATAGAGGATAGGATAGGATAGAGGATAGGATATGATAGAGGATAGGATAGGATAGAGGATAGGATAGGATAGAGGATAGAATAGGATAGAGGATAGGATAGGATAGTGAATAGGATAGGATAGAGGATAGGATAGGATAGAGGATAGGATAGGATAGAGAATAGGATATAGGATTGGATAGGATAACGGATAGGATAGGATAGAGGATAGGATAGGATAGAGGATAGGATATGATAGAGGATAGGATAGGATAGAGGATAGGATAGGATAGGATAGAGGATATTATAGGATAGAGGATAGGATAGGATAGAGGATAGGATAGGATAGAGGATAGGATAGGATAGAGAATAGGATATACGATTGGATAGGATAGAGGATAGAATAGGATAGAGGATAGGATAGGATAGAGGATAGGATATGATAGAGGATAGGATAGGATAGACGATAGGATAGGATAGAGGATAGAATAGGATAGAGGATAGGATAGGATAGAGAATAGGATAGGATAGAGGATAGGATAGGATAGAGGATAGGATAGGATAGAGAATAGGATATAGGATTGGATAGGATAGCGGATAGGATAGGATAGAGGATAGGATAGGATAGAGGATAGGATATGATAGAGGATAGGATAGGATAGAGGATAGGATAGGATAGACGATAGGATAGGATAGAGGATAGGATAGGATAGAGGATAGGATAGGATAGAGGATAGGATAGGATAGAGGATAGGATAGGATAGAGGATAGGATAGGATAGAGAATATGATATAGGATTGGATAGGATAGAGGATAGGATAGGATAGAGGATAGGATATGATACAGGATAGGATACGATAGAGGATAGGATAGGATAGGATAGGATAGAGGATGGGATAGGATAGAGGATAGGATAGGATAGAGGATAGGATAGGATAGAGGATAGGATAGGATAGAGGATAGGATAGGATGGAGAATAGGATATAGGATTGGATAGGATAGAAAATAGGATATAGGATTGGATAGGATAGATGATAGAATAGTATAGAGGATAGGATAGGATAGAGATAGGATATGATAGAGGATAGGATAGGATAGAGGATAGGATAGGATATAGGATTGGATAGGATAGATGATAGAATAGTATAGAGGATAGGTTAGGATAGAGGATAGGATATGATAGAGGATAGGATAGGATAGAGGATAGAGGATAGGATAGGATAGAGTTTAGGATAGGATAGAGGATAGGATAGGATAGAGGATTGGATAGGATAGCGGATAGGATAGGATAGAGGATAGGATAGGATAGAGGATAGGATATGATAGAGGATAGGATATAGGATTGGATAGAATGGAGGATAGGATAGAGGATAGGATAGGATAGAGGATAGGATAGGATAGAGGATAGGATAGGATAGTGGATTGGATAGGATAGAGGATAGGATATGATACAGGATAGGATAGGATAGAGAATAGGATAGGATAGAGGGTAGGATAGGGTAGAGGATAGGATAGGATAGAGAATAGGATAGGATAGGATAGAGGATAGCATAGGATAGAGGATAGGATATAGGATTGGATAGAATGGAGGATAGGATAGAGGATAGGATAGGATAGAGGATAGGATAGGATAGAGGATAGGATAGGATAGTGGATTGGATAGGATAGAGGATAGGATATGATACAGGATAGGATAGGATAGAGAATAGGGTAGGATAGAGGGTAGGATAGGGTAGAGGATAGGATAGGATAGAGAATAGGATAGGATAGGATAGAGGATAGCATAGGATAGAGGATAGGATAGGTTATAGGATAGGATAGAGGATAGGATAGGATGGAGAATAGGATATAGGATTGGATAGGATAGAGAATAGGATATAGGATTGGATAGGATAGAGGATAGAATAGGATAGAGGATAGGATAGGATAGAGGATAGGATATGATAGAGGATAGGATAGGATAGAGGATAGGATAGGATAGAGGATAGAATAGGATAGAGGATAGGATAGGATAGAGAATAGGATAGGATATTGGATAGGATAGGATAGAGGATAGGATAGGATAGAGAATAGGATATAGGATTGGATAGGATAGCGGATAGGATAGGATAGAGGATAGGATAGGATAGAGGATAGGATATGATAGAGGATAGGATAGGATAGAGGATAGGATAGGATAGGATAGAGGATAGGATAGGATAGAGGATGGGATAGGATAGAGGATAGGATAGGATAGAGAATAGGATATAGGATTGGATAGGATAGCGGATAGGATAGGATAGAGGATAGGATAGGATAGAGGATAGGATATGATAGAGGATAGGATAGGATAGAGGATAGGATAGGATAGGATAGAGGATAGGATATGTTAGAGGATAGGATAGGATAGAGGATAGGGTAGGATAGAGATAGGATAGGATAGAGGATAGGATAGGATAGAGGATAGGATAGGTTGAGGATAGGATAGGCTGGAGGATAGGATAGGATAGCGGATAGGATATGTTAGAGGATAGGATAGGATAGAGGATAGGATAGGATAGAGGATAGGATAGGATAGAGGATAGGATAGGATAGAGGATAGGATAGGATAGAGGATAGGATACGATAGAGGATAGGATAGGATAGAGGATAGGAAAGGATAAACGATAGAATAGGATAGATGATAGGATAGGATAGAGGATAGGATAGGATAGAGGATAGGATAGGATAGAGGATAGGATAGGATAGAGGATAGGATAGGATAGAGGATAGGATAGGATAGTGGATTGGATAGGATAGAAGATAGGATACGATAGAGGATAGGATAGGATAGAGAATAGGATATAGGATTGGCTAGGACAGAGGATAGAATAGGATAGAGGATAGGATAGGATAGAGGATAGGATAGGATAGAGGATAGGATAGGATAGAGAATAGGATATAGGATTGGATAGGATAGCGGATAGGATAGGATAGAGGATAGGATAGGATAGAGGATAGGATATGATAGAGGATAGGATAGGATAGAGGATAGGATACGATAGAGGATAGGATAGGATAGCGGATCCGATATCTTAGAGGATAGGATAGGATAGAGGATAGGATAGGATAGAGGATAGGATAGGATAGAGGATAGGATAGGATAGTGGATAGGATAGGATAGAGGATAGGATAGGATAGAGGATACGATATAGGATTGGATAGGATAGAGGATAGGATACGATAGAGGATAGGATAGGATAGAGAATAGGATATAGGATTGGATAGGATTGAGGATAGAATAGGATAGAGGATAGGATAGGATAGAGAATAGGATATAGGATTGGATAGGATAGAGGATAGAATAGGATAGAGGATAGGATAGTATAGCGGATAGGATATGTTAGAGGATAGGATAGGATAGAGGATAGGGTAGGATAGAGATAGGATAGGATAGAGGATAGGATAGGATAGAGGATAGGATAGGTTGAGGATAGGATAGGCTGGAGGATAGGATAGGATAGCGGATAGGATATGTTAGAGGATAGGATAGGATAGAGGATAGGATAGGATAGAGGATAGGATAGGATAGAGGATAGGATAGGATAGAGGATAGGATAGGATAGAGGATAGGATAGGATAGAGAATAGGATAGGATTGAGGATAGGATAGGATAGAGGATAGGATAGGATTGAGGGTACGATAGGATAGTGGATAGGGTAGGATAGAGGATAGGATAGGATAGAGGATATGATAGGATAGAGGATAGGATAGGATAGAGGATAGGATAGGATAGAGAATAGGATATAGGATTGGATAGGATAGAGGATAGAATAGGATAGAGGATAGGATATGATAGAGGATAGGATAGGATAGAGGATAGGATAGGATAGAGGATAGGATAGAGGATAGGATAGGATAGAGGATAGGATAGGATAGAGGATAGGATAGGATAGATGATAGGATAGGATAGAGAATAGGATAGGATAGAGGATAGGATAGAATAGAGGATAGGATAGGATTGAGGGTAGGATAGGATAGTGGATAGGATAGGATAGAGGATAGGATAGGATAGAGGATATGATATGATACAGGATAGGATAGGATAGAGGATAGGATAGAATAGTGGATAAGATAGGATGGAGGATAGGATAGAGGATAGGATAGAGGATTGGATAGGATAGAGTATAGGATACGATAGAGGATATGATAGGATAGAGGATTGGAAAGGATAAACGATAGAATAGGATAGATGATAGGATAGGATAGAGGATAGGATAGGATAGAGGATAGGATAGGATAGAGGATAGGATAGGATAGAGGATAGGATAGGATAGTGGATTGGATAGGATAGAGGATAGGATACGATAGAGGATAGGATAGGATAGAGGATACGATATAGGATTGGATAGGATAGAGGATAGGATAGGATAGAGGATAGGATAGGGTAGAGGATAGGATAGGATAGAGGATAGGATAGGATAGAGGATAATATACGGTAGAGGATAGGATAGGATAGAGGATAGGATAGGATAGAGGATACGATATAGGATTGGATAGGATAGAGGATAGGATAGCATAGAGGATATGATAGGTTATAGGATAGGATAGAGGATAGGATAGGATGGAGAATAGGATATAGGATTGGATAGGATAGAGAATAGGATATAGGATTGGATAGGATAGAGGATAGAACAGGATAGAGGATAGGATAGGATAGAGGATAGGATATGATAGAGGATAGGATAGGATAGAGGATAGGATAGGATAGAGGATAGAATAGGATAGAGGATAGGATAGGATAGAGAATAGGATAGGATAGAGGATAGGATAGGATAGAGGATAGGATAGGATAGAGAATAGGATATAGGATTGGATAGGATAGCGGATAGGATAGGATAGAGGATAGGATAGGATAGAGGATAGGATATGATAGAGGATAGGATAGGATAGAGGATAGGATAGGATAGGATAGAGGATAGGATAGGATAGAGGATAGGATAGGATGGAGAATAGGATATAGGATTGGATAGGATAGAAAATAGGATATAGGATTGGATAGGATAGATGATAGAATAGTATAGAGGATAGGATAGGATAGAGGATAGGATATGATAGAGGATAGGATAGGATAGAGGATAGGATAGGATAGAGGATAGGATAGGATAGAGGATAGGATAGGATAGAGGATAGGATATGATAGAGGACAGGAGATAGGATTGGATAGAATAGAGGATAGGATAGATGATAGGATAGGATAGAGGATAGGATATGATACAGGATAGGATAGGATAGAGAATAGGATAGGATAGAGGATAGGATAAGGTAGAGGATAGGATAGGATAGAGGATAGGATACGATAGAGGATAGGATAGGATAGAGAATAGGATATAGGATTGGATAGGATAGAGGATAGAATAGTATAGAGGATAGGATAGGATAGAGAATAGGATAGGATAGAGGATAGGATAGGATAGAGGATAGGATAGGATAAAGGATAGGATAGGATAGAGAATAGGATATAAGATTGGATAGGATAGAGGATAGAATAGGATAGAGGATAGGATAGGATAGGATAGAGGATAGGATATGATAGGATAGGATATAGGATTGGATAGGATAGAGGATAGAATTGGATAGAGGATAAGATAGGATAGAGGATAGGATATGATAGAGGATAGGATAGGATAGGATAGAGGATAGGATAGGATAGAGGATAGGATAGGATAGAGGATAGGATAGGATAGAGAATAGGATAGGATAGAGGATAGGATAGGATAGAAGATAGGATAGGATTGAGGGTACGATAGGATAGTGGATAGGATAGGATAGAGGATAGGATAGATGATAGGATAGGATAGAGGATAGGATATGGTACAGGATAGGATAGGATAGAGAATAGGATAGGATAGAGGATAGGATAAGGTAGAGGATAGGATAGGATAGAGGATAGGATACGATAGAGGATAGGATAGGATAGAGAATAGGATATAGGATTGGATAGGATAGAGGATAGAATAGTATAGAGGATAGGATAGGATAGAGAATAGGATAGGATAGAGGATAGGATAGGATAGAGGATAGGATAGGATAAAGGATAGGATAGGATAGAGAATAGGATATAGGATTGGATAGGATAGCGGATAGGATAGGATAGAGGATAGGATAGGATAGAGGATAGGATATGATAGAGGATAGGATAGGATAGAGGATAGGATACGATAGAGGATAGGATAGGATAGCGGATCGGATATGTTAGAAGATAGGATAGGACAGAGGATAGGATAGGATAGAGGATAGGATAGGATAGAGGATAGGATAGGATAGAGGATAGGATACGATAGAGGATAGGATAGGATAGAGAATAGGATATAGGATTGGATAGGATAGCGGATAGGATAGGATAGAGGATAGGATAGGATAGAGGATAGGATATGATAGAGGATAGGATAGGATAGAGGATAGGATACGTTAGAGGATAGGATAGGATAGCGGATCGGATATCTTAGAGGATAGGATAGGATAGAGGATAGGATAGGATAGAGGATAGAATAGGATAGAGGATAGGATAGGATAGAGGATAGGATATGTTAGAGGATAGGATAGGATAGAGGATAGGGTAGGATAGAGATAGGATAGGATAGAGGATAGGATAGGATAGAGGATAGGATAGGTTGAGGATAGGATAGGCTGGAGGATAGGATAGGATAGCGGATAGGATATGTTAGAGGATAGGATAGGATAGAGGATAGGATAGTATAGAGGATAGGATAGGATAGAGGATAGGATAGGATAGAGGATAGGATAGGATAGAGGATAGGATACGATAGAGGATAGGATAGGATAGAGGATAGGAAAGGATAAACGATAGAATAGGATAGATGATAGGATAGGATAGAGGATAGGATAGGATAGAGGATAGGATAGGATAGAGGATAGGATAGGATAGAGGATAGGGTAGGATAGTGGATTGGATAGGATAGAAGATAGGATAGGATAGAGGATACGATATAGGATTGGATAGGATAGAGGATAGGATACGATAGAGGATAGGATAGGATAGAGAATAGGATATAGGATTGGATAGGATTGAGGATAGAATAGGATAGAGGATAGGATAGGATAGAGAATAGGATATAGGATTGGATAGGATAGAGGATAGAATAGGATAGAGGATAGGATAGGATAGAGGATAGGATAGGATAGAGAATAGGATATAGGATTGGATAGGATAGCGGATATGATAGGATAGAGGATAGGATAGGATAGAGGATAGGATATGATAGAGGATAGGATAGGATAGAGGATAGGATACGATAGAGGATAGGATAGGATAGCGGATCGGATATCTTAGAGGATAGGATAGGATAGAGGATAGGATAGGATAGAGGATAGGATAGGATAGAGGATAGGATAGGATAGTGGATAGGATAGGATAGAGGATAGGATAGGATAGAGGATACGATATAGGATTGGATAGGATAGAGGATAGGATACGATAGAGGATAGGATAGGATAGAGAATAGGATATAGGATTGGATAGGATTGAGGATAGAATAGGATAGAGGATAGGATAGGATAGAGAATAGGATATAGGATTGGATAGGATAGAGGATAGAATAGGATAGAGGATAGGATAGTATAGCGGATAGGATATGTTAGAGGATAGGATAGGATAGAGGATAGGGTAGGATAGAGATAGGATAGGATAGAGGATAGGATAGGATAGAGGATAGGATAGGTTGAGGATAGGATAGGCTGGAGGATAGGATAGGATAGCGGATAGGATATGTTAGAGGATAGGATAGGATAGAGGATAGGATAGGATAGAGGATAGGATAGGATAGAGGATAGGATAGGATAGAGGATAGGATAGGATAGAGGATAGGATAGGATAGAGAATAGGATAGGATTGAGGATAGGATAGGATAGAGGATAGGATAGGATTGAGGGTACGATAGGATAGTGAATAGGGTAGGATAGAGGATAGGATAGGATAGAGGATATGATAGGATAGAGGATAGGATAGGATAGAGGATAGGATAGGATAGAGAATAGGATATAGGATTGGATAGGATAGAGGATAGAATAGGATAGAGGATAGGATATGATAGAGGATAGGATAGGATAGAGGATAGGATAGGATAGAGGATAGGATAGGATAGAGGATAGGATAGGATAGAGGATAGGATAGGATAGATGATAGGATAGGATAGAGAATAGGATAGGATAGAGGATAGGATAGAATAGAGGATAGGATAGAATAGTGGATAGGATAGGATGGAGGATAGGATAGAGGATAGGATAGAGGATTGGATAGGATAGAGGATAGGATACGATAGAGGATAGGATAGGATAGAGGATTGGAAAGGATAAACGATAGAATAGGATAGATGATAGGATAGGATAGAGGATAGGATAGGATAGAGGATAGGATAGGATAGAGGATAGGATAGGATAGAGGATAGGATAGGATAGAGGATAGGATAGGATAGTGGATTGGATAGGATAGAGGATAGGATACGATAGAGGATAGGATAGGATAGAGGATACGATATAGGATTGGATAGGATAGAGGATAGGATAGGATAGAGGATAGGATAGGGTAGAGGATAGGATAGGATAGAGGATAGGATAGGATAGAGGATAATATACGGTAGAGGATAGGATAGGATAGAGGATAGGATAGGATAGAGGATACGATATAGGATTGGATAGGATAGAGGATAGGATAGGATAGAGGATAGGATAGGGTAGAGGATAGGATAGGATAGAGGATAATATACGGTAGAGGATAGGATAGGATAGAGGATAGGATAGGATAGAGGATAGGATAGGATAGAGGATAGGATAGGATAAACGATAGGATAGGATAGAGGATAGGATAGGATAGAGGATAGGATAAGATAGAGGATAGGATAGGATAGTGGATAGGATAGGATAGAGGATAGGATAGGATAGAGGATAGGATAGGATAGTGGATTGGATAGGATAGAGGATAGGATATGATACAGGATAGGATAGGATAGAGAATAGGATAGGATAGAGGATAGGACAGGGTAGAGGATAGGATAGGATAGAGAATAGGATAGGATAGGATAGAGGATAGGATAGCATAGAGGATAGGATAGGTTATAGGATAGGATAGAGGATAGGATAGGATGGAGAATAGGATATAGGATTGGATAGGATAGAGAATAGGATATAGGATTGGATAGGATAGAGGATAGAACAGGATAGAGGATAGGATAGGATAGAGGATAGGATATGATAGAGGATAGGATAGGATAGAGGATAGGATAGGATAGAGGATAGAATAGGATAGAGGATAGGATAGGATGGAGAATAGGATAGGATAGAGGATAGGATAGGATAGAGGATAGGATAGGATAGAGAATAGGATATAGGATTGGATAGGATAGCGGATAGGATAGGATAGAGGATAGGATAGGATAGAGGATAGGATATGATAGAGGATAGGATAGGATAGAGGATAGGATAGGATAGGATAGAGGATAGGATAGGATAGAGGATAGGATAGGATGGAGAATAGGATATAGGATTGGATAGGATAGAAAATAGGATATAGGATTGGATAGGATAGATGATAGAATAGTATAGAGGATAGGATAGGATAGAGGATAGGATATGATAGAGGATAGGATAGGATAGAGGATAGGATAGGATAGAGGATAGGATAGGATAGAGGATAGGATAGGATAGAGGATAGGATAGGATAGGGGATAGGATAGGATAGAGGATAGGATAGAGGATAGGATAGAGGATAGAATAGGATAGAGGATAGGATAGGATAGCGGATAGGATATGTTAGAGGATAGAGAATAGGATATAGGATTGGATAGGATAGCGGATAGGATAGGATAGAGGATAGGATAGGATAGAGGATAGGATATGATAGAGGATAGGATATAGGATTGGATAGAATGGAGGATAGGATAGATGATAGGATAGGATAGAGGATAGGATATGATACAGGATAGGATAGGATAGAGAATAGGATAGGATAGAGGATAGGGTAGGATAAACGATAGGATAGGATAGAGGATAGGATAGGATAGAGGATAGGATAAGATAGAGGATAGGATAGGATAGTGGATAGGATAGGATAGAGGATAGGATAGGATAGAGGATAGGATAGGATAGTGGATTGGATATGATAGAGGAAAGGATATGATACAGGATAGGATAGGATAGAGAATAGGATAGGATAGGATAGAGGATAGGATAGGATAGAGGATAGGATAGGTTATAGGATAGGATAGAGGATAGGATAGGATGGAGAATAGGATATAGGATTGGATAGGATAGAGAATAGGATATAGGATTGGATAGGATAGAGGATAGAATAGGATAGAGGATAGGATAGGATAGAGGATAGGATATGATAGAGGATAGGATAGGATAGAGGATAGGATAGGATAGAGGATAGAATAGGATAGAGGATAGGATAGGATAGAGAATAGGATAGGATAGAGGATAGGATAGGATAGAGGATAGGATAGGATAGAGGATAGGATAGGATAGAGAATAGGATATACGATTGGATAGGATAGAGGGTAGAATAGGATAGAGGATAGGATAGGATAGAGGATAGGATATGATAGAGGATAGGATAGGATAGAGGATAGGATAGGGTAGAGGATAGGATAGGATAGAGAATAGGATATAGGATTGGATAGGATAGCGGATAGGATAGGATAGAGGATAGGATAGGGTAGAGGATAGGATATGATACAGGATAGGATAGGATAGAGGATAGGATACGATAGAGGATAGGATACGATAGAGGATAGGATAGGATAGAGAATAGGATATAGGATTGGATAGGATAGAGGATAGAATAGGATAGAGGATAGGATAGGATAGAGGATAGGATAGGATAGAGGATAGGATAGGATAGTGGATAGGATAGGATAGAGGATAGGATAGGATAGAGGATAGGATAGGTTAGAGGATAGGATAGGATAGCGGATAGGATATGATAGAGGATAGGATAGGATAGAGGATAGGATAGGATAGAGAATAGGATAGGATAGAGGATAGGATTGGATAGAGGATAGGATACGATAGAGGGTAGGATAGGATACAGGATAGGATAGGATAGAGAATAGGATAGGATAGAGGATAGGATAGGATAGAGGATACGATATAGGATTGGATAGGATAGAGGATAGGATAGGATAGAGGATAGGATAGGGTAGAGGATAGGATAGGATAGAGGATAGGATAGGATAGAGGATAGGACAGGGTAGAGGATAGGATAGGATAGAGAATAGGATAGGATAGGATAGAGGATAGGATAGGATAGAGAATAGGATAGGATAGAGGATAGGACAGGGTAGAGGATAGGATAGGATAGAGAATAGGATAGGATAGGATAGAGGATAGGATAGCATAGAGGATAGGATAGGTTATAGGATAGGATAGAGGATAGGATAGGATGGAGAATAGGATATAGGATTGGATAGGATAGAGAATAGGATAGGATAGAGGATAGGATAGGGTAGAGGATAGGATAGGATAGAGAATAGGATAGGATAGAGGATAGGACAGGGTAGAGGATAGGATAGGATAGAGAATAGGATAGGATAGGATAGAGGATAGGATAGGATAGAGAATAGGATAGGATAGAGGATAGGACAGGGTAGAGGATAGGATAGGATAGAGAATAGGATAGGATAGGATAGAGGATAGGATAGCATAGAGGATAGGATAGGTTATAGGATAGGATAGAGGATAGGATAGGATGGAGAATAGGATATAGGATTGGATAGGATAGAGAATAGGATATAGGATTGGATAGTATAGAGGATAGAATAGGATAGAGGATAGGATAGGATAGAGGATAGGATATGATAGAGGATAGGATAGGATAGAGGATAGGATAGGATAGAGGATAGAATAGGATAGAGGATAGGATAGGATAGTGAATAGGATAGGATAGAGGATAGGATAGGATAGAGGATAGGATAGGATAGAGAATAGGATATAGGATTGGATAGGATAACGGATAGGATAGGATAGAGGATAGGATAGGATAGAGGATAGGATATGATAGAGGATAGGATAGGATAGAGGATAGGATAGGATAGGATAGAGGATATTATAGGATAGAGGATAGGATAGGATAGAGGATAGGATAGGATAGAGGATAGGATAGGATAGAGAATAGGATATACGATTGGATAGGATAGAGGATAGAATAGGATAGAGGATAGGATAGGATAGAGGATAGGATATGATAGAGGATAGGATAGGATAGACGATAGGATAGGATAGAGGATAGAATAGGATAGAGGATAGGATAGGATAGAGAATAGGATAGGATAGAGGATAGGATAGGATAGAGGATAGGATAGGATAGAGAATAGGATATAGGATTGGATAGGATAGCGGATAGGATAGGATAGAGGATAGGATAGGATAGAGGATAGGATATGATAGAGGATAGGATAGGATAGAGGATAGGATAGGATAGACGATAGGATAGGATAGAGGATAGGATAGGATAGAGGATAGGATAGGATAGAGGATAGGATAGGATAGAGGATAGGATAGGATAGAGGATAGGATAGGATAGAGAATATGATATAGGATTGGATAGGATAGCGGATAGGATAGGATAGAGGATAGGATAGGATAGAGGATAGGATATGATACAGGATAGGATACGATAGAGGATAGGATAGGATAGGATAGGATAGAGGATGGGATAGGATAGAGGATAGGATAGGATAGAGGATAGGATAGGATAGAGGATAGGATAGGATGGAGAATAGGATATAGGATTGGATAGGATAGAAAATAGGATATAGGATTGGATAGGATAGATGATAGAATAGTATAGAGGATAGGATAGGATAGAGATAGGATATGATAGAGGATAGGATAGGATAGAGGATAGGATAGGATATAGGATTGGATAGGATAGATGATAGAATAGTATAGAGGATAGGTTAGGATAGAGGATAGGATATGATAGAGGATAGGATAGGATAGAGGATAGAGGATAGGATAGGATAGAGTTTAGGATAGGATAGAGGATAGGATAGGATAGAGGATTGGATAGGATAGCGGATAGGATAGGATAGAGGATAGGATAGGATAGAGGATAGGATATGATAGAGGATAGGATATAGGATTGGATAGAATGGAGGATAGGATAGAGGATAGGATAGGATAGAGGATAGGATAGGATAGAG
Source organism: Halictus rubicundus (assembly GCF_050948215.1). Classification (NCBI taxonomy): domain Eukaryota; kingdom Metazoa; phylum Arthropoda; class Insecta; order Hymenoptera; family Halictidae; genus Halictus; species Halictus rubicundus. The sequence continues at coordinate 210,696 of NW_027488723.1, read as the reverse complement.
GATAGGATAGGATAGTGGATTGGATAGGATAGAGGATAGGATATGATACAGGATAGGATAGGATAGAGAATAGGATAGGATAGAGGGTAGGATAGGGTAGAGGATAGGATAGGATAGAGAATAGGATAGGATAGGATAGAGGATAGCATAGGATAGAGGATAGGATATAGGATTGGATAGAATGGAGGATAGGATAGAGGATAGGATAGGATAGAGGATAGGATAGGATAGAGGATAGGATAGGATAGAGGATAGGATAGGATAGTGGATTGGATAGGATAGAGGATAGGATATGATACAGGATAGGATAGGATAGAGAATAGGGTAGGATAGAGGGTAGGATAGGGTAGAGGATAGGATAGGATAGAGAATAGGATAGGATAGGATAGAGGATAGCATAGGATAGAGGATAGGATAGGTTATAGGATAGGATAGAGGATAGGATAGGATGGAGAATAGGATATAGGATTGGATAGGATAGAGAATAGGATATAGGATTGGATAGGATAGAGGATAGAATAGGATAGAGGATAGGATAGGATAGAGGATAGGATATGATAGAGGATAGGATAGGATAGAGGATAGGATAGGATAGAGGATAGAATAGGATAGAGGATAGGATAGGATAGAGAATAGGATAGGATATTGGATAGGATAGGATAGAGGATAGGATAGGATAGAGAATAGGATATAGGATTGGATAGGATAGCGGATAGGATAGGATAGAGGATAGGATAGGATAGAGGATAGGATATGATAGAGGATAGGATAGGATAGAGGATAGGATAGGATAGGATAGAGGATAGGATAGGATAGAGGATGGGATAGGATAGAGGATAGGATAGGATAGAGAATAGGATATAGGATTGGATAGGATAGCGGATAGGATAGGATAGAGGATAGGATAGGATAGAGGATAGGATATGATAGAGGATAGGATAGGATAGAGGATAGGATAGGATAGGATAGAGGATAGGATAGGATAGAGGATAGGATAGGATGGAGAATAGGATATAGGATTGGATAGGATAGAAAATAGGATATAGGATTGGATAGGATAGATGATAGAATAGTATAGAGGATAGGATAGGATAGAGGATAGGATAAGATAGAGGATAGGATAGGATAGAGGATAGGATATGATACAGGATAGGATAGGATAGAGAATAGGATAGGATAGAGAATAGGATAGGGTAGAGGATAGGATAGGATAGAGAATAGGATATAGGATTGGATAGGATAGCGGATAGGATAGGATAGAGGATAGGATATGATAGAGGATAGGATAGGATAGAGGATAGGATAGGATAGAGGATAGGATAGGATTGGATAGAGGATAGGATAGGATAGAGGATAGGATAGGATATAGGATAGGATAGGATAGAGGATAGGATAGGATAGAGAATAGGATAGGATAGAGGATAGGATAGGATAGAGGATAGGTTAGGATAGAGAATAGGATATAGGATTGGATAGGATAGCGGATAGGATAGGATAGAGGATAGGATAGGATAGAGGATAGGATATGATAGAGGATAGGATAGGATAGAGGATAGGATAGGATAGGATAGAGGATAGGATAGGATAGAGGATAGGATAGGATGGAGAATAGGATATAGGATTGGATAGGATAGAAAATAGGATATAGGATTGGATAGGATAGATGATAGAATAGTATAGAGGATAGGATAGGATAGAGGATAGGATATGATAGAGGATAGGATAGGATAGAGGATAGGATAGGATAGAGGATAGGATAGGATAGAGGATAGGATACGATAGAGGATAGGATAGGATAGAGAATAGGATATAGGATTGGATAGGATAGAGGATAGAATAGGATAGAGGATAGGATAGGATAGAGAATAGGATAGGATAGAGGATAGGATAGGATAGAGGATAGGATAGGATAGAGGATAGGATAGGATGGAGAATAGGATATAGGATTGGATAGGATAGAAAATAGGATATAGGATTGGATAGGATAGATGATAGAATAGTATAGAGGATAGGATAGGATAGAGATAGGATATGATAGAGGATAGGATAGGATAGAGGATAGGATAGGATATAGGATTGGATAGGATAGATGATAGAATAGTATAGAGGATAGGTTAGGATAGAGGATAGGATATGATAGAGGATAGGATAGGATAGAGGATAGAGGATAGGATAGGATAGAGTTTAGGATAGGATAGAGGATAGGATAGGATAGAGGATTGGATAGGATAGCGGATAGGATAGGATAGAGGATAGGATAGGATAGAGGATAGGATATGATAGAGGATAGGATATAGGATTGGATAGAATGGAGGATAGGATAGAGGATAGGATAGGATAGAGGATAGGATAGGATAGAGGATAGGATAGGATAGTGGATTGGATAGGATAGAGGATAGGATATGATACAGGATAGGATAGGATAGAGAATAGGATAGGATAGAGGGTAGGATAGGGTAGAGGATAGGATAGGATAGAGAATAGGATAGGATAGGATAGAGGATAGCATAGGATAGAGGATAGGATATAGGATTGGATAGAATGGAGGATAGGATAGAGGATAGGATAGGATAGAGGATAGGATAGGATAGAGGATAGGATAGGATAGTGGATTGGATAGGATAGAGGATAGGATATGATACAGGATAGGATAGGATAGAGAATAGGGTAGGATAGAGGGTAGGATAGGGTAGAGGATAGGATAGGATAGAGAATAGGATAGGATAGGATAGAGGATAGCATAGGATAGAGGATAGGATAGGTTATAGGATAGGATAGAGGATAGGATAGGATGGAGAATAGGATATAGGATTGGATAGGATAGAGAATAGGATATAGGATTGGATAGGATAGAGGATAGAATAGGATAGAGGATAGGATAGGATAGAGGATAGGATATGATAGAGGATAGGATAGGATAGAGGATAGGATAGGATAGAGGATAGAATAGGATAGAGGATAGGATAGGATAGAGAATAGGATAGGATATTGGATAGGATAGGATAGAGGATAGGATAGGATAGAGAATAGGATATAGGATTGGATAGGATAGCGGATAGGATAGGATAGAGGATAGGATAGGATAGAGGATAGGATATGATAGAGGATAGGATAGGATAGAGGATAGGATAGGATAGGATAGAGGATAGGATAGGATAGAGGATGGGATAGGATAGAGGATAGGATAGGATAGAGAATAGGATATAGGATTGGATAGGATAGCGGATAGGATAGGATAGAGGATAGGATAGGATAGAGGATAGGATATGATAGAGGATAGGATAGGATAGAGGATAGGATAGGATAGGATAGAGGATAGGATAGGATAGAGGATAGGATAGGATGGAGAATAGGATATAGGATTGGATAGGATAGAAAATAGGATATAGGATTGGATAGGATAGATGATAGAATAGTATAGAGGATAGGATAGGATAGAGGATAGGATAAGATAGAGGATAGGATAGGATAGAGGATAGGATATGATACAGGATAGGATAGGATAGAGAATAGGATAGGATAGAGAATAGGATAGGGTAGAGGATAGGATAGGATAGAGAATAGGATATAGGATTGGATAGGATAGCGGATAGGATAGGATAGAGGATAGGATATGATAGAGGATAGGATAGGATAGAGGATAGGATAGGATAGAGGATAGGATAGGATTGGATAGAGGATAGGATAGGATAGAGGATAGGATAGGATATAGGATAGGATAGGATAGAGGATAGGATAGGATAGAGAATAGGATAGGATAGAGGATAGGATAGGATAGAGGATAGGTTAGGATAGAGAATAGGATATAGGATTGGATAGGATAGCGGATAGGATAGGATAGAGGATAGGATAGGATAGAGGATAGGATATGATAGAGGATAGGATAGGATAGAGGATAGGATAGGATAGGATAGAGGATAGGATAGGATAGAGGATAGGATAGGATGGAGAATAGGATATAGGATTGGATAGGATAGAAAATAGGATATAGGATTGGATAGGATAGATGATAGAATAGTATAGAGGATAGGATAGGATAGAGGATAGGATATGATAGAGGATAGGATAGGATAGAGGATAGGATAGGATAGAGGATAGGATAGGATAGAGGATAGGATAGGATAGAGGATAGGATAGGATAGGGGATAGGATAGGGTAGAGGATAGGATAGAGGATAGGATAGAGGATAGAATAGGATAGAGGATAGGATAGGATAGAGGATAGGATATGATAGAGGATAGGATATAGGATTGGATAGAATGGAGGATAGGATAGATGATAGGATAGGATAGAGGATAGGATATGATAGAGGACAGGAGATAGGATTGGATAGAATAGAGGATAGGATAGATGATAGGATAGGATAGAGGATAGGATATGATACAGGATAGGATAGGATAGAGAATAGGATAGGATAGAGGATAGGATAGGGTAGAGGATAGGATAGGATAGAGGATAGGATACGATAGAGGATAGGATAGGATAGAGAATAGGATATAGGATTGGATAGGATAGAGGATAGAATAGGATAGAGGATAGGATAGGATAGAGAATAGGATAGGATAGAGGATAGGATAGGATAGAGGATAGGATAGCATAGAGGATAGGATAGGATAGAGAATAGGATATACGATTGGATAGGATAGAGGATAGAATAGGATAGAGGATAGGATAGGATAGAGGATAGGATATCATAGAGGATAGGATAGGATAGAGGATAGGATAGAGGATAGAATAGGATAGAGGATAGGATAGGATAGAGAATAGGATAGGATATTGGATAGGATAGGATAGAGGATAGGATAGGATAGAGAATAGGATATAGGATTGGATAGGATAGCGGATAGGATAGGATAGAGGATAGGATAGGATAGAGGATAGGATATGATAGAGGATAGGATAGGATAGAGGATAGGATAGGATAGGATAGAGGATAGGATAGGATAGAGGATGGGATAGGATAGAGGATAGGATAGGATAGAGAATAGGATATAGGATTGGATAGGATAGCGGATAGGATAGGATAGAGGATAGGATAGGATAGAGGATAGGATATGATAGAGGATAGGATAGGATAGAGGATAGGATAGGATATAGGATAGGATAGGATAGAGGATAGGATAGGATAGAGAATAGGATAGGATAGAGGATAGGATAGGATAGAGGATAGGTTAGGATAGAGAATAGGATATAGGATTGGATAGGATAGCGGATAGGATAGGATAGAGGATAGGATAGGATAGAGGATAGGATATGATAGAGGATAGGATAGGATAGAGGATAGGATAGGATAGGATAGAGGATAGGATAGGATAGAGGATAGGATAGGATGGAGAATAGGATATAGGATTGGATAGGATAGAAAATAGGATATAGGATTGGATAGGATAGATGATAGAATAGTATAGAGGATAGGATAGGATAGAGGATAGGATATGATAGAGGATAGGATAGGATAGAGGATAGGATAGGATAGAGGATAGGATAGGATAGAGGATAGGATAGGATAGAGGATAGGATAGGATAGGGGATAGGATAGGGTAGAGGATAGGATAGAGGATAGGATAGAGGATAGAATAGGATAGAGGATAGGATAGGATAGAGGATAGGATATGATAGAGGATAGGATATAGGATTGGATAGGATAGAAAATAGGATATAGGATTGGATAGGATAGATGATAGAATAGTATAGAGGATAGGATAGGATAGAGGATAGGATATGATAGAGGATAGGATAGGATAGAGGATAGGATAGGATAGAGGATAGGATAGGATAGAGGATAGGATAGGATAGAGGATAGGATAGGATAGGGGATAGGATAGGGTAGAGGATAGGATAGAGGATAGGATAGAGGATAGAATAGGATAGAGGATAGGATAGGATAGAGGATAGGATATGATAGAGGATAGGATATAGGATTGGATAGAATGGAGGATAGGATAGATGATAGGATAGGATAGAGGATAGGATATGATAGAGGACAGGAGATAGGATTGGATAGAATAGAGGATAGGATAGATGATAGGATAGGATAGAGGATAGGATATGATACAGGATAGGATAGGATAGAGAATAGGATAGGATAGAGGATAGGATAGGGTAGAGGATAGGATAGGATAGAGGATAGGATACGATAGAGGATAGGATAGGATAGAGAATAGGATATAGGATTGGATAGGATAGAGGATAGAATAGGATAGAGGATAGGATAGGATAGAGAATAGGATAGGATAGAGGATAGGATAGGATAGAGGATAGGATAGCATAGAGGATAGGATAGGATAGAGAATAGGATATACGATTGGATAGGATAGAGGATAGAATAGGATAGAGGATAGGATAGGATAGAGGATAGGATATCATAGAGGATAGGATAGGATAGAGGATAGGATAGAGGATAGAATAGGATAGAGGATAGGATAGGATAGAGAATAGGATAGGATAGAGGATAGGATAGGATAGAGGATAGGATAGGATAGAGGATACGATATAGGATAGGATAGAGGATACGATATAGGATTTAATAGGATAGAGGATAGGATACGATAGAGGATAGGATAGGATAGAGAATAGGATAGGATAGAGGATAGGATAGGATAGAGGATAGGATAGGATAGAGGATAGGATAGGATAGGATAGAGGATAGGATACGATAGAGGATAGGATAGATTAAGGATCCGATATAGGATTTAATAGGATAGAGGATAGGATACGATAAAGGATAGGATAGGATAGAGGATAGGATAGGATAGAGAATAGGATATAGGATTGGATAGGATAGCGGATAGGATAGGATAGAGGATTGGATAGGATAGGGGATAGGATACGATAGAGGATAGGATGGGATAGAGAATAGGATATAGGATTGGATAGGATAGAGGATAGAATAGGATAGAGGATAGGATAGGATAGAGGATAGGATAGGATACAGGATAGGATAGGATAGAGGATAGGATAGGATAGAGAATAGGATGGGATAGAGGATATGATACGATAGAGGATAGGATAGGATAGAGGATAGGATAGGTTAGAGAATAGGATATAGGATTGGATAGGATAGCGGATAGGATAGGATAGAGGATAGGATAGGATAGAGGATAGGATAGGTTAGAGGATAGGATAGGATAGCGGATAGGATATGATAGAGGATAGGATAGGATAGAGGATAGGATAGGATAGAGAATAGGATAGGATAGGATAGAGGATAGGATACGATAGAGGGTAGGATAGGATACAGGATAGGATAGGATAGAGAATAGGATAGGATAGAGGATAGGATAGGATAGAGGATACGATATAGGATTGGATAGGATAGAGGATAGGATAGGATAGAGGATAGGATAGGATAGAGGATAATATACGGTAGAGGATAGGATAGGATAGAGGATAGGATAGGATAGAGGATAGGATAGGATAGAGGATAGGATAGGATAGAGGATAGGATAGGATAGAGGATAGGATAGGATAGAGGATAGGATAGGATAGAGGATAGGATAGGATAAACGATAGGATAGGATAGAGGATAGGATAGGATATAGGATAGGATAAGATAGTGGATAGGATAGGATAGTGGATAGGATAGGATAGAGGATAGGATAGGATAGAGGATAGGATAGGATAGTGGATTGGATAGGATAGAGGATAGGATATGATACAGGATAGGATAGGATAGAGAATAGGATAGGATAGAGGATAGGATAGTGTAGAGGATAGGATAGGATAGAGAATAGGATAGGATAGGATAGAGGATAGGATAGGATAGAGGATAGGATAGGTTATAGGATAGGATAGAGGATAGGATAGGATGGAGAATAGGATATAGGATTGGATAGGATAGAGAATAGGATATAGGATTGGATAGGATAGAGGATAGAATAGGATAGAGGATAGGATAGGATAGAGGATAGGATATGATAGAGGATAGGATAGGATAGAGGATAGGATAGGATAGAGGATAGAATAGGATAGAGGATAGGATAGGATAGAGAATAGGATAGGATAGAGGATAGGATAGGATAGAGAATAGGATATAGGATTGGATAGGATAGCGGATAGAATAGGATAGAGGATTGGATAGGATAGAGGATAGGATATGATAGAGGATAGGATAGGATAGAGGATAGGATAGGATACGATAGAGGATAGGATACGATAGAGGATAGGATAGGATAGAGAATAGGATATAGGATTGGATAGGATATAGGATTGGATAGGATAGATGATAGAATAGTATAGAGGATAGGATAGGATAGAGGATAGGATATGATAGAGGATAGGATTGGATAGGATAGAGGATAGAATAGGATAGAGGATAGGATAGGATAGAGGATAGGATAGGATAGAGGATAGGATAGGATAGAGAATAGGATAGGATAGAGGATAGGATAGGATAGAGGATAGGATAGGATAGAGGATAGGATAGGATAGGATAGAGGATAGGATAGGATAGAGGATAGGATAGGATGGAGAATAGGATATAGGATTGGATAGGATAGAGAATAGGATATAGGATTGGATAGGATAGAGGATAGAATAGGATAGAGGATAGGATAGGATAGAGGATAGGATATGATAGAGGATAGGATAGGATAGAGGATAGGATAGGATACGATAGAGGATAGGATAGGATAGAGAATAGGATAGGATAGGATAGAGGATAGGATACGATAGAGGGTAGGATAGGATACAGGATAGGATAGGATAGAGAATAGGATAGGATAGAGGATAGGATAGGATAGAGAATAGGATATAGGATTGGATAGGATATAGGATTGGATAGTATAGAGGATAGGATAGGATAGAGGATAGGATATGATAGAGGATAGGATAGGATAGAGGATAGAGGATAGGATAGGATAGAGGATAGGATAGGATAGAGGATAGGATATGATAGAGGATAGGATAGGATAGAGGATAGGATAGGATAGAGAATAGGATAGGATAGAGGATAGGATAAGATAGAGGATAGGATAGGATAGAGGATAGGATAGGATAGGATAGAGGATAGGATAGGATAGAGGATAGGATAGGATGGAGAATAGGATATAGGATTGGATAGGATAGAGAATAGGATATAGGATTGGATAGGATAGAGGATAGAATAGGATAGAGGATAGGATAGGATAGAGGATAGGATAGGATAGCGGATAGGATATGATAGAGGATAGGATAGGATAGAGGGTAGGATAGGATAAACGATAGGATAGGATAGAGGATAGGATAGTATAGAGGATAGGATAGGATAGAGGATAGGATAGGATAGTGGATAGGATAGGATAGAGGATAGGATAGGATAGAGGATACGATATAGGATTGGATAGGATAGAGGATAGGATACGATAGAGAATAGGGTAGGATAGAGAATAGGATATAGGATTGGATAGGATAGCGGATAGGATAGGATAGAGGATAGGATAGGATAGAGGATACGATATGATAGAGGATAGGATAGGATAGAGGATAGGATAGGATAGAGGATAGAATAGGATAGAGGATAGGATAGGATAGAGAATAGGATAGGATAGAGGATAGGATAGGATAGAGAATAGGATATAGGATTGGATAGGATAGCGGATAGAATAGGATAGAGGATTGGATAGGATAGAGGATAGGATATGATAGAGGATAGGATAGGATAGAGGATAGGATAGGATACGATAGAGGATAGGATACGATAGAGGATAGGATAGGATAGAGAATAGGATATAGGATTGGATAGGATATAGGATTGGATAGGATAGATGATAGAATAGTATAGAGGATAGGATAGGATAGAGGATAGGATATGATAGAGGATAGGATTGGATAGGATAGAGGATAGAATAGGATAGAGGATAGGATAGGATAGAGGATAGGATAGGATAGAGGATAGGATAGGATAGAGAATAGGATAGGATAGAGGATAGGATAGGATAGAGGATAGGATAGGATAGAGGATAGGATAGGATAGGATAGAGGATAGGATAGGATAGAGGATAGGATAGGATGGAGAATAGGATATAGGATTGGATAGGATAGAGAATAGGATATAGGATTGGATAGGATAGAGGATAGAATAGGATAGAGGATAGGATAGGATAGAGGATAGGATATGATAGAGGATAGGATAGGATAGAGGATAGGATAGGATACGATAGAGGATAGGATACGATAGAGGATAGGATAGGATAGAGAATAGGATATAGGATTGGATAGGATATAGGATTGGATAGTATAGAGGATAGGATAGGATAGAGGATAGGATATGATAGAGGATAGGATAGGATAGAGGATAGAGGATAGGATAGGATAGAGGATAGGATAGGATAGAGGATAGGATATGATAGAGGATAGGATAGGATAGAGGATAGGATAGGATAGAGAATAGGATAGGATAGAGGATAGGATAAGATAGAGGATAGGATAGGATAGAGGATAGGATAGGATAGGATAGAGGATAGGATAGGATAGAGGATAGGATAGGATGGAGAATAGGATATAGGATTGGATAGGATAGAGAATAGGATATAGGATTGGATAGGATAGAGGATAGAATAGGATAGAGGATAGGATAGGATAGAGGATAGGATAGGATAGCGGATAGGATATGATAGAGGATAGGATAGGATAGAGGGTAGGATAGGATAAACGATAGGATAGGATAGAGGATAGGATAGTATAGAGGATAGGATAGGATAGAGGATAGGATAGGATAGTGGATAGGATAGGATAGAGGATAGGATAGGATAGAGGATACGATATAGGATTGGATAGGATAGAGGATAGGATACGATAGAGAATAGGGTAGGATAGAGAATAGGATATAGGATTGGATAGGATAGCGGATAGGATAGGATAGAGGATAGGATAGGATAGAGGATACGATATGATAGAGGATAGGATAGGATAGAGGATAGGATAGGATAGAGGATAGAATAGGATAGAGGATAGGATAGGATAGAGAATAGGATAGGATAGAGGATAGGATAGGATAGAGAATAGGATATAGGATTGGATAGGATAGCGGATAGAATAGGATAGAGGATTGGATAGGATAGAGGATAGGATATGATAGAGGATAGGATAGGATAGAGGATAGGATAGGATACGATAGAGGATAGGATAGGATAGAGAATAGGATATGGGATTGGATAGGATATAGGATTGGATAGGATAGATGATAGAATAGTATAGAGGATAGGATAGGATAGAGGATAGGATATGATAGAGGATAGGATAGGATAGAAGATAGAGGATAGGATAGGATAGAGGATAGGATAGGATAGAGGATAGGATATGATAGAGGATAGGATAGGATAGAGGATAGGATAGGATAGAGAATAGGATAGGATAGAGGATAGGATAGGATAGAGGATAGGATAGGATAGAGGATAGGATAGGATAGGATAGGATAGAGGATAGGATAGGATAGAGGATAGGATAGGATGGAGAATAGGATATAGGATTGGATAGGATAGAGAATAGGATATAGGATTGGATAGGATAGAGGATAGAATAGGATAGAGGATAGGATAGGATAGAGGATAGGATAGGATAGCGGATAGGATATGATAGAGGATAGGATAGGATAGAGGATAGGATAGGATAAACGATAGGCTAGGATAGAGGATAGGATAGTATAGAGGATAGGATAGGATAGAGGATAGGATAGGATAGTGGATAGGATAGGATAGAGGATAGGATAGGATAGAGGATACGATATAGGATTGGATAGGATAGAGGATAGGATACGATAGAGAATAGGGTAGGATAGAGAATAGGATATAGGATTGGATAGGATAGAGGATAGGATAGGATAGAGGATACGATATAGGATTGGATAGGATAGAGGATAGGATACGATAGAGAATAGGATAGGATAGAGAATAGGATATAGGATTGGATAGGATAGAGGATAGAATAGGATAAAGGATAGGATAGGATAGCGGACAGGATATGTTAGAGGATGGGATAGGATAGAGGATAGGATAGGATAGAGAATAGGATATAGGATTGGATAGGATAGCGGATAGGATAGGATAGAGGATAGGATAGGATAGAGAATAGGATATAGGATTGGACAGGATAGCGGATAGGATAGGATAGGATAGAGGATAGGATATGATAGAGGATAGGATAGGATAGAGGATAGGATAGAGGATAGGATAGGATAGGATAGAGGATAGGATAGGATAGAGGATAGGATATGATAGAGGACAGGATATAGGATTGGATAGAATAGAGGATAGGATAGATGATAGGATAGCATAGAGGATAGGATATGATACAGGATAGGATAGGATAGAGAATAGGATAGGATAGAGGATAGGATAGGGTAGAGGATAGGATAGGATAGAGAATAGGATATAGGATTGGATAGGATAGCGGATAGGATAGGATAGAGGATAGGATAGGATAGAGGATAGGATAGGATAGAGAATAGGATAGGATAGAGGATAGGATAGGATAGAGGATAGAATAGGATAGAGGATAGGATAGGATAGAGAATAGGATAGGATAGAGGATAGGATAGGATAGAGAATAGGATATAGGATTGGATAGGATAGCGGATAGAATAGGATAGAGGATTGGATAGGATAGAGGATAGGATATGATAGAGGATAGGATAGGATAGAGGATAGGATAGGATACGATAGAGGATAGGATAGGATAGAGAATAGGATATGGGATTGGATAGGATATAGGATTGGATAGGATAGATGATAGAATAGTATAGAGGATAGGATAGGATAGAGGATAGGATATGATAGAGGATAGGATAGGATAGAGGATAGAGGATAGGATAGGATAGAGGATAGGATAGGATAGAGGATAGGATATGATAGAGGATAGGATAGGATAGAGGATAGGATAGGATAGAGAATAGGATAGGATAGAGGATAGGATAGGATAGAGGATAGGATAGGATAGAGGATAGGATAGGATAGGATAGGATAGAGGATAGGATAGGATAGAGGATAGGATAGGATGGAGAATAGGATATAGGATTGGATAGGATAGAGAATAGGATATAGGATTGGATAGGATAGAGGATAGAATAGGATAGAGGATAGGATAGGATAGAGGATAGGATAGGATAGCGGATAGGATATGATAGAGGATAGGATAGGATAGAGGATAGGATAGGATAAACGATAGGCTAGGATAGAGGATAGGATAGTATAGAGGATAGGATAGGATAGAGGATAGGATAGGATAGTGGATAGGATATGATAGAGAATAGGATATAGGATTGGATAGGATAGCGGATAGGATAGGATAGGATAGAGGATAGGATATGATAGAGGATAGGATAGGATAGAGGATAGGATAGAGGATAGGATAGGATAGGATAGAGGATAGGATAGGATAGAGGATAGGATAGGATAGAGGATAGGATATGATAGAGGACAGGATATAGGATTGGATAGAATAGAGGATAGGATAGATGATAGGATAGCATAGAGGATAGGATATGATACAGGATAGGATAGGATAGAGAATAGGATAGGATAGAGGATAGGATAGGGTAGAGGATAGGATAGGATAGAGAATAGGATATAGGATTGGATAGGATAGCGGATAGGATATGATAGAGGATAGGATAGGATAGAGGATAGGATAGAATAAACGATAGGCTAGGATAGAGGATAGGATAGGATAGAGGATAGGATAGGATAGTGGATAGGATAGGATAGAGGATAGGATAGGATAGAGGATACGATATAGGATTGGATAGGATAGAGGATAGGATACGATAGAGAATAGGGTAGGATAGAGAATAGGATATAGGATTGGATAGGATAGAGGATAGGATAGGATAGAGGATACGATATAGGATTGGATAGGATAGAGGATAGGATACGATAGAGAATAGGATAGGATAGAGAATAGGATATAGGATTGGATAGGATAGAGGATAGAATAGGATAAAGGATAGGATAGGATAGCGGACAGGATATGTTAGAGGATGGGATAGGATAGAGGATAGGATAGGATAGAGAATAGGATATAGGATTGGATAGGATAGCGGATAGGATAGGATAGAGGATAGGATAGGATAGAGAATAGGATATAGGATTGGATAGGATAGCGGATAGGATAGGATAGGATAGAGGATAGGATATGATAGAGGATAGGATAGGATAGAGGATAGGATAGAGGATAGGATAGGATAGGATAGAGGATAGGATAGGATAGAGGATAGGATAGGATAGAGGATAGGATATGATAGAGGACAGGATATAGGATTGGATAGAATAGAGGATAGGATAGATGATAGGATAGCATAGAGGATAGGATATGATACAGGATAGGATAGGATAGAGAATAGGATAGGATAGAGGATAGGATAGGGTAGAGGATAGGTTAGGATAGAGAATAGGATATAGGATTGGATAGGATAGCGGATAGGATAGGATAGAGGATAGGATAGGATAGAGGATAGGATAGGATAGAGAATAGGATAGGATAGAGGATAGGATAGGATAGAGGATAGGATAGGATAGAGAATAGGATATAGGATTGGATAGGATAGCGGATAGGATAGGATAGAGGATAGGATAGGATAGAGGATACGATATAGGATTGGATAGGATAGAGGATAGGATACGATAGAGAATAGGATAGGATAGAGAATAGGATATAGGATTGGATATGATAGAGAATAGAATAGGATAGAGGATAGGATAGGATAGAGAATAGGATAGGATAGAGGATAGGATAGGATAGAGCATAGGATAGGATAGAGGATAGGATATAGGATTGGATAGGATAGAGGATACAATACGATAGAAAATAGGATAGGATAGAGAATAGGATATAGAATTAGATAGGATAGAGGATAGAATAGGATATAGGATAGGAGAGGATAGCGGATAGGATATGTTAGAGGATAGGATAGGATAGAGGATAGGATAGGATAAACGATTCGATAGGATAGAGGATAGGATAGGATAGAGGATAGGATAGGATAGAGGATAGGATAGGATAGAGGTTAGGATATGATAGAGGGTAGGATAGGATAGAGGATAGGATAGGATAGAGGATAGGATAGGATAGAGGATAGGATAGGATGGAGAATATGATATAGGATTGGATAGGATAGAGAATAGGATATAGGATTGGATAGGATAGAGGATAGAATAGGATAGAGGATAGGATAGGATAGAGGATAGGATAGGATAGAGGATAGGATAGAATGGAGAATATGATATAGGATTGGATAGGATAGAGAATAGGATATAGGATTGGATAGGATAGAGGATAGGATAGGATAGAGGATAGGATAGGATAGAGGATATGATAGGATAGAGGATAGGATAGGATAGAGAAGAAGATAGGATAGCGGATAGGATAGGATAGAGGATAGGATAGGATAGTGGATAGGATAGGATAGAGGATAGGATACGATAGAGGATAGGATAGGATAGAGGATAGGATAGGATAGTGGATAGGATAGGATAGAGGATAGGATAGGTTAGAGGATAGGATAGGATAGCGGATAGGATATGATAGAGGATGGGATAGGATAGAGGATAGGATAGGATAAACGATAGGATAGGATAGAGGATAGGATAGGATAGAGGATAGGATAGGATAGTGGATAGGATAGGATAGAGGATAGGATAGGATAGAGGATACGATATAGGATTGGATAGGATGGAGGATAGGATACGATAGAGAATAGGATATAGGATTGGATAGGATAGCGGATAGGATAGGATAGAGGATAGGATAGGATATAGGATAGGATAGGATACAGGATAGGATAGGATAGGATAGAGGATAGGATAGGATAGAGGATAGGATATAGGATTGGATAGAATGGAGGATAGGATAGAGGATAGGATAGGATAGAGGATAGGATATGATAGAGGACAGGATATAGGATTGGATAGAATAGATGATAGGATATATGATAGGATAGGATAGAGGATAGGATATGATACAGGATAGGATAGGATAGAGAATAGGATAGGATAGAGGATAGGATAGGGTAGAGGATAGGATAGGATAGAGAATAGGATATAGGATTGGATAGGATAGCGGATAGGATAGGATAGAGGATAGGATAGGATAGAGGATAGGATATGATAGAGGATAGGATAGGATAGAGGATAGGATAGAGGATAGGATAGGGTAGAGGATAGGATAGGATAGAGAATAGGATATAGGATTGGATAGGATAGCGGATAGGATAGGATAGAGGATAGGAAAGGATAGAGGATAGGATAGGATAGAGAATAGGATAGGATAGAGGATAGGATAGGATAGAGGATAGAATAGGATAGAGGATAGGATAGGATAGAGAATAGGATAGGATAGAGGATAGGATAGGATAGAGAATAGGATATAGGATTGGATAGGATAGCGGATAGAATAGGATAGAGGATAGGATAGGATAGAGGATAGGATATGATACAGGATAGGATAGGATAGAGAATAGGATAGGATAGAGGATAGGATAGGGTAGAGGATAGGATAGGATAGAGAATAGGATATAGGATTGGATAGGATAGCGGATAGGATAGGATAGAGGATAGGATAGGATAGAGGATAGGATAGGATAGAGAATAGGATAGGATAGAGGATAGGATAGGATAGAGGATAGGATAGGATAGAGGATAGGATAGGATAGAGAATAGGATATAGGATTGGATAGGATAGCGGATAGGATAGGATAGAGGATAGGATAGGATAGAGGATAGGATAGGATAGAGGATAGGATAGGTTAGAGGATAGGATAGGATAGGGGATAGGATAGGATAGAGAATAGGATAGGATAGAGGATAGGATAGGATAGAGGATAGGATAGGATAGAGGATAGGATAGGATAGAGGATAGGATAGGATAGATGATAGGATAGGATAGTGGATAGGATAGGATAGAGGATAGGATAGGATAGAGGATAGGATAGGATAGAGGATAGGATAGGTTAGAGGATAGGATAGGATAGCGGATAGGATATGATAGAGGATAGGATAGAATAGAGAATAGGATAGGATAGGATAGAGGATAGGATAGGATAGAGGATAGGATAGGATGGAGAATAGGATATAGGATTGGATAGGATAGCGGATAGGATAGGATAGGGGATAGGATAGGATAGAGGATAGGATATGATAGAGGATAGGATAGGATAGAGGATAGGATAGGATAGGATAGAGGATAGGATAGGATAGAGGATAGGATAGGATGGAGAATAGGATATAGGATTGGATAGGATAGAGGATAGGATATGATAGTGGATAGGATAGGATAGAGGATAGGATAGGATAGAGGATAGGATAGGATAGAGGATAGGATAGGTTAGAGGATAGGATAGGATAGCGGATAGGATATGATAGAGGATAGGATAGGATAGAGGATAGGATAGGATAAACGATAGGATAGGATAGAGGATAGGATAGGATAGAGGATAGGATAGGATAGTGGATAGGATAGGATAGAGGATAGGATAGGATAGAGGATACGATATAGGATTGGATAGGATAGAGGATAGGATACGATAGAGAATAGGATATAGGATTGGATAGGATAGCGGATAGGATAGGATAGAGGATAGGATAGGATAGAGGATAGGATAGGATACAGGATAGGATAGGATAGGATAGAGGATAGGATAGGATAGAGGATAGGATATAGGATTGGATAGAATGGAGGATAGGATAGAGGATAGGATAGGATAGAGGATAGGATATGATAGAGGACAGGATATAGGATTGGATAGAATAGATGATAGGATATATGATAGGATAGGATAGAGGATAGGATATGATACAGGATAGGATAGGATAGAGAATAGGATAGGATAGAGGATAGGATAGGGTAGAGGATAGGATAGGATAGAGAATAGGATATAGGATTGGATAGGATAGCGGATAGGATAGGATAGAGGATAGGATAGGATAGAGGATAGGATATGATAGAGGATAGGATAGGATAGAGGATAGGATACGATAGGGGATAGGATACGATAGAGGATAGGATAGGATAGAGAATAGGATATAGGATTGGATATGATAGAGGATAGAATAGGATAGAGGATAGGATAGGATAGCGGATAGGATATGTTAGAGGATAGGATAGGATAGAGGATAGGATAGGATAAACGATTCGATAGGATAGAGGATAGGATAGGATAGAGGATAGGATAGGATAGAGGATAGGATAGGATAGAGAATAGGATAGGATAGAGGATAGGATAGGATAGAGAATAGGATATAGGATTGGATAGGATAGCGGATAGGATAGGATAGAGGATAGGATAGGATAGAGGATAGGATATGATAGAGGATAGGATAGGATAGAGGATACTATAGGATAGGATAGAGGATAGGATAGGATAGAGGATAGGATAGGATGGAGAATAGGATATAGGATTGGATAGGATAGAGAATAGGATATAGGATTGGATAGGATAGAGGATAGAACAGGATAGAGGATAGGATAGGATAGAGGTTAGGATAGGATAGAGGATAGGATAGGATAGAGGATAGGATAGGATAGAGGATAGGATAGGATAGAGGATAGGATAGGATAGAGGATAGGATAGGATAAAGGATAGGATAGGATAGAGGATAGGATAGGATAGAGGATAGGATAGGATAGAGGATAGGATAGGATAGAGGATAGGATAGGATAGAGAATAGGATATAGGATTGGATAGGATAGAGGATAGGATAGGATAGAGGATAGGATATGATAGAGGATTGGATAGGATAGAGGATAGGATAGGATAGGATAGAGGATAGGATAGGATAGAGGATAGGATAGGATAGAGGATAGGATAGAATGTAGAATAGGATATAGGATTGGATAGGATAGAGAATAGGATATAGGATTGGACAGGATAGAGGATAGAACAGGATAGAGGATAGGATAGGATAGAGGTTAGGATAGGATAGAGGATAGGATAGGATAGAGGATAGGATAGGATAGAGGATAGGATAGGATAGAGGATAGGATAGGATAGAGGATAGGATAGGATAGAGGATAGAATATGATAGAGGATAGGATAGGATAGAGGATAGGATAGGATAGAGGATAGGATAGGATAGAGGATAGGATAGGTTAGAGGATAGGATAGGATAGCGGATAGGATATGATAGAGGATAGGATAGGATAGAGGATAGGATAGGATAAACGATAGGATAGGATAGAGGATAGGATAGGATAGAGGATAGGATAGGATAGTGGATAGGATAGGATAGAGGATAGGATAGGATAGAGGATAGGATAGGATAGTGGATAGGATAGGATAGAGGATAGGATAGGATAGAGGATACGATATAGGATTGGATAGGATAGAGGATAGGATAGGATAAAGGATAGGATAGGATAGAGAATAGGATAGGATAGAGGATAGGATAGGATAGAGGATAGGATAGGATAGAGGATAGGATAGGATAGAGAATAGGATATAGGATTGGATAGGATAGCGGATAGGATAGGATAGAGGATAGGATATAGGATTGGATAGGATGGAGGATAGAATAGGATAGAGGATAGGATAGGATAGAGAATAGGATATAGGATTGGATAGGATAGCGGATAGGATAGGATAGAGGATAGGATAGGATAGAGGATAGGATATGATAGAGGATAGGATAGGATAGAGGATAGGATACGATAGAGGATAGGATACGATAGAGGATAGGATAGGATAGAGAATAGGATATAGGATTGGATATGATAGAGGATAGAATAGGACAGAGGATAGTATAGGATAAGGAATAGGATAGGATAGAGGATAGGATAGGATAGAGCATAGGATAGGATAGAGGATAGGATAGGATAGAGAATAGGATATAGGATTGGATAGGATAGTGGATAGGATAGGATAGAGGATAGGATAGGATAGAGGATAGGATATGATAGAGGATAGGATAGGATAGAGGAGAGGATAGGATAGGATAGAGGATAGGATAGGATAGAGGATAGGGTAGGATAGGATAGTGGATAGGATAGGATAGAGAATAGGATATAGGATTGGATATGATAGAGGATAGAATAGGATAGAGGATAGGATAGGGTAGGATAGAGGATACTATATAGGATTGGATAGGATAGAGGATAGGATACGATAGAGAATAGGATAGGATAGAGAATAGGATATAGGATTGGATAGGATAGAGGATAGAATAGGATAAAGGATAGGATAGGATAGCGGATAGGATATGTTAGAGGATAGGATAGGATAGAGGATAGGATAGGATAAACGATTCGATAGGATAGAGGATAGGATAGGATAGAGGATAGAATAGGATAGAGGATAGGATAGGATAGAGGATAGGATAGGATAGAGGATAGGATAGGATAGTGGATAGGATAGGATAGAGGATAGGATAGGATAGAGGATAGGATAGGATAGAGGATAGGATAGGATAGAGGATAGGATAGGATAAACGATAGGATAGGATAGAGGACAGGATAGGATAGAGGATAGGATAGGATAGTGGATAGGATAGGATAGAGGATACGATATAGGATTGGATAGGATAGAGGATAGGATACGATAGAGAATAGGATAGGATAGAGAATAGGATATAGGATTGGATAGGATAGAGGATAGAATACGATAAAGGATAGGATAGGATAGCAGATAGGATATGTTAGAGGATAGGATAGGATAGAGGATAGGATAGGATAAACGATTCGATAGGATAGAGGATAGGATAGGATAGAGGATAGGATAGGATAGAGGATAGGATAGGATAGAGAATAGGATAGGATAGAGGATAGGATAGGATAGAGGATAGGATAGGATAGAGGATAGGATATAGGATAGGATAGGATAGCGGATAGGATAGGATAGAGGATAGGATATAGGATTGGATAGGATAGAGGATAGAATAGGATAGAGGATAGGATAGGATAGAGAATAGGATATAGGATTGGATAGGATAGCGGATAGGATAGGATAGAGGATAGGATAGGATAGAGGATAGGATATGACAGAGGGTAGGATAGGATACAGGATAGGATAGGATAGGATAGAGGATAGGATAGGATAGAGGATAGGATAGGATAGAGGATAGGATAGGATAGAGGATAGGATAGGATAGAGGATAGGATAGGATAGAGGATAGGATAGGATAGAGAATTGGATAGGATAGAGGATAGGATAGGATAGAGCATAGGATAGGATAGAGGATAGGATAGGATAGAGAATAGGATATAGGATTGGATAGGATAGTGGATAGGATAGGATAGAGGATAGGATAGGATAGAGGATAGAATATGATAGAGGATAGGATAGGATAGAGGATAGGATAGGATAGGATAGAGGATAGGATAGGATAGAGGATAGGATAGGATAGTGGATAGGATAGGATAGAGGATAGGATAGGATAGAGGATACGATATAGGATTGGATAGGATAGAGGGTAGGATACGATAGAGAATAGGATAGGATAGAGAATAGGATATAGGATTGGATAGGATAGAGGATAGAATAGGATAAAGGATAGGATAGGATAGAGGATAGGATAGGATAGAGGATAGGATAGGATAGAGGATAGGATACGATAGAGGATAGGATAGGATAGAGGATCCGATATTCGATTTAATAGGATAGAGGATAGGATACGATAAAGGATAGGATAGGATAGAGGATAGGATAGGATAGAGAATAGGATATAGGATTGGATAGGATAGCGGATAGGATAGGATAGAGGATTGGATAGGATAGGGGATAGGATACGATAGAGGATAGGATAGGATAGAGAATAGGATATAGGATTGGATAGGATAGAGGATAGAATAGGATAGAGGATAGGATAGGATAGAGGATAGGATAGGATACAGGATAGGATAGGATAGAGGATAAGATAGGATAGAGAATAGGATGGGATAGAGGATAGGATAGGATAGAGGATAGGATAGGATAGAGGATAGGATAGGATAGAGGATAGGATAGGATAGGATAGAGGATAGGATAGGATAGAGGATACGATATAGGATAGGATAGAGGATACGATATAGGATTTAATAGGATAGAGGATAGGATAGGATAGAGAATAGGATAGGATAGAGGATAGGATAGGATAGAGGACAGGATAGGATAGAGGATAGGATAGGATAGAGGATAGGATATAGGATTGGATAGGATAGCGGATAGGATAGGATAGAGGATTGGATAGGATAGGGGATAGGATACGATAGAGGATAGGATAGGATAGAGAATAGGATATAGGATTGGATATGATAGAGGATAGAATAGGATAGAGGATAGGATAGGATAGAGAATAGGATAGGATAGAGGATAGGATAGGATAGAGCATAGGATAGGATAGAGGATAGGATAGGATAGAGAATAGGATATAGGATTGGATAGGATAGTGGATAGGATAGGATAGAGGATAGGATAGGATAGAGGATAGGATATGATAGAGGATAGGATAGGATAGAGGATAGGATAGGATAGGATAGAGGATAGGATAGGATAGAGGATAGGATAGGATAGTGGATAGGATAGGATAGAGGATAGGATAGGATAGAGGATACGATATAGGATTGGATAGGATAGAGGGTAGGATACGATAGAGAATAGGATAGGATAGAGAATAGGATATAGGATTGGATAGGATAGAGGATAGAATAGGATAAAGGATAGGATAGGATAGAGGATAGGATAGGATAGAGGATAGGATAGGATAGAGGATAGGATACGATAGAGGATAGGATAGGATAGAGGATCCGATATTGGATTTAATAGGATAGAGGATAGGATACGATAAAGGATAGGATAGGATAGAGGATAGGATAGGATAGAGAATAGGATATAGGATTGGATAGGATAGCGGATAGGATAGGATAGAGGATTGGATAGGATAGGGGATAGGATACGATAGAGGATAGGATAGGATAGAGAATAGGATATAGGATTGGATAGGATAGAGGATAGAATAGGATAGAGGATAGGATAGGATAGAGGATAGGATAGGATACAGGATAGGATAGGATAGAGGATAAGATAGGATAGAGAATAGGATGGGATAGAGGATAGGATAGGATAGAGGATAGGATAGGATAGAGGATAGGATAGGATAGAGGATAGGATACGATAGGATAGAGGATAGGATAGGATAGAGGATACGATATAGGATAGGATAGAGGATACGATATAGGATTTAATAGGATAGAGGATAGGATAGGATAGAGAATAGGATAGGATAGAGGATAGGATAGGATAGAGGATAGGATAGGATAGAGGATAGGATAGGATAGAGGATACGATATAGGATAGGATAGAGTATACGATATAGGATTTAATAGGATAGAGGATAGGATACGATAGAGGATAGGATAGGATAGAGAATAGGATAGGATAGAGGATAGGATAGGATAGAGGATAGGATAGGATAGAGGATAGGATAGGATAGGATAGAGGATAGGATACGATAGAGGATAGGATAGATTAAGGATCCGATATAGGATTTAATAGGATAGAGGATAGGATACGATAAAGGATAGGATAGGATAGAGGATAGGATAGGATAGAGAATAGGATATAGGATTGGATAGGATAGCGGATAGGATAGGATAGAGGATTGGATAGGATAGGGGATAGGATACGATAGAGGATAGGATGGGATAGAGAATAGGATATAGGATTGGATAGGATAGAGGATAGAATAGGATAGAGGATAGGATAGGATAGAGGATAGGATAGGATACAGGATAGGATAGGATAGAGGATAGGATAGGATAGAGAATAGGATGGGATAGAGGATATGATACGATAGAGGATAGGATAGGATAGAGGATACGATATAGGATTTAATAGGATAGAGTATAGGATACGATAGAGGATAGGATACGATAGAGAATAGGATATGATAGAGGATAGGATAGGATAGAGGATAGGATAGGATAGAGGATAGGATATGATAGAGGATAGGATATAGGATTGGATAGGATAGAGGATAGGATAGGATAGAGGATAGGATAGGATAGAGGATAGGATATGATAGAGGATAGGATAGGATAGTGGATAGGATATGATAGAGGACAGGATAGGATAGAGGATAGAATAGGATACGATAGGATAGGGGATAGGATAGGATAGAGGATAGGATAGGATAGAGGATAGGATAGGTTAGAGAATAGGATGGGATAGAGGATAGGATAGGATAGAGGATAGGATAGGATAGAGCATAGGATACGATAGAGGATAGGATAGGATAGAGAATAGGATAGGATAGAGGATAGGATAGGATAGAGGATAGGATAGGATAGAGGATAGGATAGGATAGAGGATGGGATAGGATAGAGGATAATATAGGATAGAGGATAGGATAGGATAGAGGATAGGATAGGATAGAGGATAGGATAGGATAGAGGATAGGATAGTATAGAGGATAGGATACGATAGAGGATAGGATAGGATAGAGGATACGATATAGGATTTAATAGGATAGAGGATAGGATTTAATAGGATAGAGGATAGGGTACGATAGAGGATAGAGGATAGGATAGAGGATAGGATAGGATAGAGGATAGGATAGGATAAAGGATAGGATAGGATAGAGGATAGGATAGGATAGAGGATAGGATAGGATAGAGGATAGGATAGGATAGAGGATGGGATAGGATTGAGGATAGGATAGGATAGAGGATAGGATGGGATAGAGGATAGGATAGGATAGAGGATAGGATAGGATAGAGGATAGGATACGATAGAGGATAAGGATAGGATAGAGGATAGGATAGGATAGAGGATAGGATATGATAGAGGATAGGATAGGATAGAGGATAGGATAGGATAGAGGATAGGATAGGATAGAGGATAGGATACGATAGAGGATAGGATAGAGGATAGGATAGAGGATAGGATAGAGGATAGGATAGGATAGAGGATAGGATAGGATAGAGGATAGGATAGGATAGAGGATAGGATACGATAGAGGATAGGACAGGATAGAGGATACGATATAGGATTTAATAGGATAGAGGATAGGATACGATAGAGGATAGGATAGGATAGAGGATAGGATAGGATAGAGAATAGGATAGGATAGAGGATGGGATAGGATAGAGGATAATATAGGATAGAGGATAGGATAGGATAGAGGATAGGATAGGATAGAGGATAGGATAGGATAGAGGATGGGATAGGATAGAGGATAATATAGGATAGAGGATAGGATAGGATAGAGGATAGGATAGGATAGAGGATAGGATAGGATAGAGGATAGGATAGGATAGAGGATAGGATACGATAGAGGATAGGATAGGATAGAGGATACGATATAGGATTTAATAGGATAGAGGATAGGATTTAATAGGATAGAGGATAGGGTACGATAGAGGATAGAGGATAGGATAGAGGATAGGATAGGATAGAGGATAGGATAGGATAAAGGATAGGATAGGATAGAGGATAGGATAGGATAGAGGATAGGATAGGATAGAGGATAGGATACGATAGAGGATAAGGATAGGATAGAGGATAGGATAGGATAGAGGATAGGATAGGATAGAGAATAGGATAGGATAGAGGATAGGATACGATAGAGGATAGGATAGGATAGAGGATACGATATAGGATTTAATAGGATAGAGTATAGGATACGATAGAGGATAGGATACGATAGAGGATAGGATATGATAGAGGATAGTATAGGATAGAGGATAGGATAGGATTGAGGATAGGATAGGATAGAGGATAGGATAGGATAGAGGATAGCATAGGATAGAGGATAGGATAGGATAGAGGATAGGATAGGATAGAGGATAGGATAGGATAGAGGATAGGATAGGATAGAGGATTGGATAGGATAGGGGATAGAATACGATAGAGGATAGGATATGATAGAGGATAGGATAGGATAGTGGATAGGATATGATAGAGGATAGGATATGATAGAGGATAGGATAGGATTGAGGATAGGATAGGATAGAGGATAGGATAGGATAGAGGATAGCATAGGATAGAGGATAGGATAGGATAGAGGATAGGATAGGATAGAGGATTGGATAGGATAGGGGATAGGATACGATAGAGGATAGGATATGATAGAGGATAGGATAGGATAGTGGATAGGATATGATAGAGGATAGGATAGGATAGAGGATAGGATAGGATAGGATAGGATAGAGGATAGGATAGGATAGAGGATGGGATAGGATAGAGGATAATATAGGATAGAGGATAGGATAGGATAGAGGATAGGATAGGATAGAGGATAGGATAGGATAGAGGATGGGATAGGATAGAGGATAATATAGGATAGAGGATAGGATAGGATAGAGGATAGGATAGGATAGAGGATAGGATAGGATAGAGAATAGGATAGGATAGAGGATAGGATAGGGTAGAGGATAGGATAGGATTGAGGGTACGATAGGATAGTGGATAGGGTTTGATAGAGGATAGGATAGGATAGAGGATATGATAGGATAGAGGATAGGATAGGATAGAGGATAGGATAGGATAGAGGATAGGATAGGATTGAGGATAGGATAGGATAGAGGATAGCATAGGATAGAGGATAGCATAGGATAGAGGATAGGATAGGATAGAGGATAGGATAGGATAGAGGATAGGATAGGATAGAGGATTGGATAGGATAGGGGATAGGATACGATAGAGGATAGGATATGATAGAGGATAGGATAGGATAGTGGATAGGATATGATAGAGGCTAGGATAGGATAGAGGATAGGATAGGATAGGATAGGATAGAGGATAGGATAGGATAGAGGATACGATATAGGATTTAATAGGATAGAGTATAGGATACGATAGAGGATAGGATAGGATAGAGGATAGGATAGGATTGAGGATAGGATAGGATAGAGGATAGGATGGGATAGAGGATAGGATAGGATAGAGGATAGGATAGGATAGAGGATAGGATAGGATAGAGAATAGGATAGGATAGAGGATAGGATACGATAGAGGATAGGATACGATAGAGGATAGGATAGGATAGAGGATAGAGGATAGGATAGAGGATAGGATAGGATAGAGGATAGGATAGGATACAGGATAGGATAGGATAGAGGATAGGATAGGATAGAGGATAGGACAGGATAGAGGATAGGATACGATAGAGGATAGGATAGGATAGAGGATACGATATAGGATTTAATAGGATAGAGGATAGGATACGATAGAGGATAGGATAGGATAGAGGATAGGATAGGATAGAGGATAGGATAGGATAGAGGATAGGATAGAGGATAGGATAGAGGATAGGATAGGATAGAGGATAGGATAGGATAGAGGATAGGATACGATAGAGGATAGGATAGGATAGAGGATACGATATAGGATTTAATAGGATAGAGGATAGGATACGATAGAGGAAAGGATAGGATAGAGGATAATATAGGATAGAGGATAGGATAGGATAGAGGATAGGATAGGATAGAGGATAGGATACGATAGGGGATAGGATAGGATAGAGGATCCGATATAGGATTTAATAGGATAGAGGATAGGATACGATAAAGGATAGGATAGGATAGAGGATAGGATAGGATAGAGAATAGGATATAGGATTGGATAGGATAGCGGATAGGATAGGATAGAGGATAGGATAGGACAGAGGATAGGATAGGATAGAGGATAGGATAGGATAGAGGATAGGAAAGGATAGAGGATAGGATACGATAGAGGATAGGATAGGATAGAGAATAGGATATAGGATTGGATAGGATAGCGGATAGGATAGGATAGAGGATAGGATAGGATAGAGGATGGGATATGATAGAGGATAGGATAGGATAGAGGATAGGATAGGATAGAGGATAGGATACGATAGAGGATAGGATAGGATAGAGGATAGGATAGGATAGAGAATAGGATATAGGATTGGATAGGATAGCGGATAGGATAGGATAGAGGATAGGATAGGATAGAGGATAGGATATGATAGAGGATAGGATAGGATAGAGAATAGGATATAGGATTGGATAGGATAGAGGATAGAATAGGATAGAGGATAGGATAGGATAGAGTATAGGATATAGGATTGGATAGGATAGAGGATAGAATAGGATAGAGGATAGGATAGGATAGCGGATAGGATATGTTAGAGGATAGGATACGATAGAGGATAGGATAGGATAGAGATAGGATAGGATAGAGGATAGGATAGGATAGAGGATAGGATAGGTTGAGGATAGGATAGGATAGAGGATAGGATAGGATAGCGGATAGGATATGTTAGAGGATAGGATAGGATAGAGGATAGGATAGGATAGAGGATAGGATAGGATAGAGGATAGGATAGGATAGAGGATAGGATAGGATAGAGAATAGGATAGAATAGAGGATAGGATAGGATAGAGGATAGGATAGGATTGAGGGTACGATAGGATAGTGGATAGGGTAGGATAGAGGATAGGATAGGATAGAGGATATGATAGGATAGAGGACAGGTTAGGATAGAGGATAGGATAGGATAGAGAATAGGATATAGGATTGGATAGGATAGAGGATAGAATAGGATAGAGGATAAGATAGGATAGAGGATAGCATATGATAGAGGATAGGATAGGATAGAGGATAGGATAGGATAGAGGATAGGATAGGGTAGAGGATAGGATAGGATAGAGAATAGGATAGGATAGAGGATAGGATAGCATAGAGGATAGGATACGATAGAGGATAGGATAGGATAGCGGATCGGATATGTTAGAGGATAGGATAGGATAGAGGATAGGATAGGATAGAGGATAGGATAGGATAGAGGATAGGATAGGATAGAGGTTAGGATAGGATAGAGGATAGGATACGATAGAGGATAGGATAGGATAGAGAATAGGATATAGGATTGGATAGGATAGAGGATAGAGTAGGATAGAGGATAGGATAGGATAGCGGATAGGATATGTTAGAGGATAGGATAGGATAGAGGATAGGATAGGATAGAGATAGGATAGGATAGAGGATAGGATAGGATAGAGGATAGGATAGGTTGGGGATAGGATAGGATAGAGGATAGGATATGATAGCGGATAGGATATGTTAGAGGATAGGATAGGATAGAGGATAGGATAGGATAGAGGATAGGATAGGATAGAGGATAGGATAGGATAGAGGATAGGATAGGATAGAGAATAGGATAGGATAGAGGATAGGATAGGGTAGAGGATAGGATAGGATTGAGGGTACGATAGGATAGTGGATAGGGTTTGATAGAGGATAGGATAGGATAGAGGATATGATAGGATAGAGGATAGGATAGGATAGAGGATAGGATAGGATAGAGAATAGGATAGAGGATAGAATAGGATAGAGGATAGGATAGGATAGAGGATAGGATAGGATAGAGGATAGGATAGGATAGAGAATAGGATAGGATAGAGGATAGGATAGGATAGAGGATAGGATACGATAGAGGGTAGGATAGGATACAGGATAGGATAGGATAGAGAATAGAATAGGATAGAGGATAGGATAGGATAGCGGATAGGATATGTTAGAGGATAGGATAGGATAGAGGATAGGATAGGATAGAGATAGGATAGGATAGAGGATAGGATAGGATAGAGGATAGCATAGGTTGAGGATAGGATAGGATAGAGGATAGGATAGGATAGCGGATAGGATATGTTAGAGGATAGGATAGGATAGAGGATAGGATAGGATAGAGGATAGGATAGGATAGAGGATAGGATAGGATAGAGGATAGGATACGATAGAGGATAGGATAGGATAGAGAATAGGATATAGGATTGGATAGGATAGCGGATAGGATAGGATAGAGGATAGGATAGGATAGAGGATAGGATATGATAGAGGATAGGATAGGATAGAGGATAGGATAGGATAGAGGATAGGATACGATAGAGGATAGGATAGGATAGAGAATAGGATATAGGATTGGATGGGTTAGAGGATAGGATAGGATAGAGGATAGGATACGATAGAGGATAGGATAGGATAGCGGATCGGATATGTTAGAAGATAGGATAGGACAGAGGATAGGATAGGATAGAGGATAGGATAGGATAGAGGATAGGATAGGATAGAGGATAGGATACGAAAGAGGATAGGATAGGATAGAGAATAGGATATAGGATTGGATAGGATAGCGGATAGGATAGGATAGAGGATAGGATAGGATAGAGGATAGGATAGGATAGAGTATAGGATATAGGATTGGATAGGATAGAGGATAGAATAGGATAGAGGATAGGATAGGATAGCGGATAGGATATGTTAGAGGATAGGATACGATAGAGGATAGGATAGGAAAGAGATAGGATAGGATAGAGGATAGGATAGGATAGCGGATAGGATATGTTAGAGGATAGGATAGGATAGCGGATAGGATAGGATAGAGGATAGGATAGGATAGAGGATAGGATAGGATAGAGGATAGGATAGGATAGAGAATAGGATAGGATAGAGGATAGGATAGGATAGAGGATAGGATAGGATTGAGGGTACGATAGGATAGTGGATAGTGTAGGATAGAGGATAGGATAGGATAGAGGATATGATAGGATAGAGGACAGGTTAGGATAGAGGATAGGATAGGATAGAGAATAGGATATAGGATTGGATAGGATAGAGGATAGAATAGGATAGAGGATAAGATAGCATAGAGGATAGGATATGATAGAGGATAGGATAGGATAGAGGATAGGATAGGATACAGGATAGAATAGGATAGAGGATAGGATAGGGTAGAGGATAGGATAGGATAAAGAATAGGATAGGATAGAGGATAGGATAGCATAGAGGATAGGATAGGATTGAGGGTAGGATAGGATAGTGGATAGGATAGGATAGAGGATAGGATAGGATAGAGGATATGATATGATAGAGGATAGGATAGGATAGAGGATAGGATAGAATAGTGGATAGGATAGGATGGAGGATAGGATAGAGGATAGGATAGAGGATAGGATAGGATAGAGGATAGGATACGATAGAGGATAGGATAGGATAGAGGATAGGAAAGGATAAACGATAGAATAGGATAGATGATAGGATAGGATAGAGGATAGGATAGGATAGAGGATAGGATAGGATAGAGGATAGGATAGGGTAGAGGATAGGATAGGATAGAGGATAGGATAGGATAGAGGATAGGATAGGGTAGAGGATAGGATAGGATAGAGGATAATATACGGTAGAGGATAGGATAGGATAGAGGATAGGATAGGATAGAGGATAGGATAGGATAGAGGATAGGATAGGATAGAGGATAGGATAGGATAGAGGATAGGATAGGATAAACGATAGGATAGGATAGAGGATAGGATAGGATAGAGGACAGGATAAGATAGAGGATAGGATAGGATAGGATAGAGGATAGGATAGGATAGAGTATAGGATAGGATAGTGGATTGGATAGGATAGAGGATAGGATACGATAGAGGATAGGATAGGATAGAGAATAGGATATAGGATTGGCTAGGATAGAGGAGAGAATACGATAGAGGATAGGATAGGATAGAGGATAGGATATGATAGAGGATAGGATAGGATAGAGGATAGGATACGATAGAGGATAGGATAGGATAGCGGATTGGATACGTTAGAGGATAGGATAGGATAGAGGAAAGGATAGGATAGAGGATAGGATAGGATAGAGGATAGGATACGATAGAGGATAGGATACGATAGAGGATATGATAGGATAGAGGATAGGATAGGATAGAGGATAGGATAGAATAGTGGATAGGATAGGATAGAGGATAGGATAGCGAATAGGATAGAGGATAGGATAGAGGATAGGATAGGATAGAGGATAGGATACGATAGAGGATAGGATAGGATAGAGGATAGGAAAGGATAAACGATAGGATAGGATAGAGGATAGGATAGGATAGAGGATAGGATATGATAGAGGATAGGATAGGATAGAGGATAGGATAGGATAGAGGATAGGATAGGATAGAGGATAGGATACGATAGAGGATAGGATAGGATAGAGAATAGGATATAGGATTGGATAGGATAGCGGATAGGATAGGATAGAGGATAGGATAGGATAGAGGATAGGATATGATAGAGGATAGGATAGGATAGAGGATAGGATACGATAGAGGATAGGATAGGATAGAGGATAGGATACGATAGAGGATAGGATAGGATAGCGGATCGGATATGTTAGAGGATAGGATAGGATAGAGGATAGGATAGGATAGAGGATAGGATAGGATAGAGGTTAGGATACGATAGAGGATAGGATACGATAGAGGATAGGATTGGATAGGATAGAGGATAGAATAGGATAGAGGATAGGATAGGATAGCGGATAGGATATGTTAGAGGATAGGATAGGATAGAGGATAGGATAGGATAGAGGATAGGATAGGGTAGAGGATAGGATAGGATTGAGGGTACGATAGGATAGTGGATAGGGTTTGATAGAGGATAGGATAGGATAGAGGATATGATAGGATAGAGGATAGGATAGGATAGAGGATAGGATAGGATAGAGAATAGGATAGGATAGAGGATAGGATAGGATAGAGGATAGGATACGATAGAGGGTAGGATAGGATACAGGATAGGATAGGATAGAGAATAGGATAGGATAGAGGATAGGATATAGGATTGGCTAGGACAGAGGATAGAATAGGATAGAGGATAGGATAGGATAGAGGATAGGATAGGATAGAGGATAGGATAGGATAGAGAATAGGATATAGGATTGGATAGGATAGCGGATAGGATAGGATAGAGGATAGGATAGGATAGAGGATAGGATAGGATAGAGTATAGGATATAGGATTGGATAGGATAGAGGATAGAATAGGATAGAGGATAGGATAGGATAGCGGATAGGATATGTTAGAGGATAGGATACGATAGAGGATAGGATAGGATAGAGATAGGATAGGATAGAGGATAGGATAGGATAGCGGATAGGATATGTTAGAGGATAGGATACGATAGAGGATAGGATAGGATAGAGATAGGATAGGATAGAGGATAGGATAGGATAGCGGATAGGATATGTTAGAGGATAGGATAGGATAAAGGATAGGATAGGATAGAGGATAGGATAGGATAGAGGATAGGATAGGATAGAGGATAGGATAGGATAGAGAATAGGATAGGATAGAGGATAGGATAGGATAGAGGATAGGATAGGATTGAGGGTACGATAGGATAGTGGATAGGGTAGGATAGAGGATAGGATAGGATAGAGGATATGATAGGATAGAGGATAGGTTAGGATAGAGGATAGGATAGGATAGAGAATAGGATATAGGATTGGATAGGATAGAGGATAGAATAGGATAGAGGATAAGATAGGATAGAGGATAGGATATGATAGAGGATAGGATAGGATAGAGGATAGGATAGGATACAGGATAGGATAGAATAGTGGATAGGATAGGATGGAGGATAGGATAGAGGATAGGATAGAGGATAGGATAGGATAGAGGATAGGATACGATAGAGGATAGGATAGGATAGAGGATAGGAAAGGATAAACGATAGAATAGGATAGATGATAGGATAGGATAGAGGATAGGATAGGATAGAGGATAGGATAGGATAGAGGATAGGATAGGATAGTGGATTGGATAGGATAGAGGATAGGATACGATAGAGGATAGGATAGGATAGAGAATAGGATATAGGATTGGCTAGGACAGAGGATAGAATAGGATAGAGCATAGGATAGGATAGAGGATAGGATAGGATAGAGGATAGGATAGGATAGAGAATAGGATAGGATAGAGGATAGGACAGGATAGAGGATAGGATACGATAGATGGTAGGATAGGATACAGGATAGGATAGGATAGAGAATAGGATAGGATAGAGGATAGGATAGGATAGAGGATACGATATAGGATTGGATAGGATAGTGGATAGGATAGGATAGAGGATAGGATAGGGTAGAGGATAGGATAGGATAGAGGATAGGATAGGATAGAGGATAGGATAGGGTAGAGGATAGGATAGGATAGAGGATAATATACGGTAGAGGATAGGATAGGATAGAGGATAGGATAGGATAGAGGATAGGATAGGATAGAGGATAGGATAGGATAGAGGATAGGATAGGATAGAGGATAGGATAGGATAGAGGATAGGATAGGATAGAGGATAGGATAGGATAAACGATAGGATAGGATAGAGGATAGGATAGGATAGAGGATAGGATAAGATAGAGGATAGGATAGGATAGGATAGAGGATAGGATAGGATAGAGTATAGGATAGGATAGTGGATTGGATAGGATAGAGGATAGGATACGATAGAGGATAGGATAGGATAGAGAATAGGATATAGGATTGGCTAGGATAGAGGAGAGAATACGATAGAGGATAGGATAGGATAGAGGATAGGATATGATAGAGGATAGGATAGGATAGAGGATAGGATACGATAGAGGATAGGATAGGATAGCGGATCGGATATGTTAGAGGATAGGATAGGATAGAGGAAAGGATAGGATAGAGGATAGAATAGGATAGAGGATAGGATAGGATAGAGGATAGGATACGATAGAGGATATGATAGGATAGAGGATAGGATAGGATAGAGGATAGGATAGAATAGTGGATAGGATAGGATAGAGGATAGGATAGCGAATAGGATAGAGGATAGGATAGAGGATAGGATAGGATAGAGGATAGGATACGATAGAGGATAGGATAGGATAGAGGATAGGAAAGGATAAACGATAGGATAGGATAGAGGATAGGATAGGATAGAGGATAGGATATGATAGAGGATAGGATAGGATAGAGGATAGGATAGGATAGAGGATAGGATAGGATAGAGGATAGGATACGATAGAGGATAGGATAGGATAGAGAATAGGATATAGGATTGGATAGGATAGCGGATAGGATAGGATAGAGGTTAGGATACGATAGAGGATAGGATACGATAGAGGATAGGATTGGATAGGATAGAGGATAGAATAGGATAGAGGATAGGATAGGATAGCGGATAGGATATGTTAGAGGATAGGATAGGATAGAGGATAGGATAGGATAGAGATAGGATAGGATAGAGGATAGGATAGGATAGAGGATAGGATAGGTTGAGGATAGGATAGGATAGAGGATAGGATAGGATAGCGGATAGGATAGGATAGAGGATAGGATAGGATAGAGGATAGGATAGGTTGAGGATAGGATAGGATAGAGAATAGGATAGGATAGAGGATAGGATAGGATAGAGGTTAGGATACGATAGAGGATAGGATACGATAGAGGATAGGATTGGATAGGATAGAGGATAGAATAGGATAGAGGATAGGATAGGATAGAGAATAGGATAGGATAGAGGATAGGATAGGATAGAGGATAGGATACGATAGAGGGTAGGATAGGATACAGGATAGGATAGGATAGAGAATAGGATAGGATAGAGGATAGGATAGGATGGAGGATTGGGTAGGATAGACGATAGCATACGATAGAGGATAGGATAGGGTGGAGAATAGGATAGGATGGAGGATTGGGTAGGATAGAGGATAGGATAGGATAGAGGATAGGATAGGTTGAGGATAGGATAGGATAGAGGATAGGATAGGATAGAGGATAGGATAGGATAGAGAATAGGATAGGATAGAGGATAGGATAGGATAGAGGATAGGATAGGATTGAGGGTACGATAGGATAGTGGATAGGGTAGGATAGAGGATAGGATAGGATAGAGGATATGATAGGATAGAGGACAGGTTAGGATAGAGGATAGGATAGGATAGAGAATAGGATATAGGATTGGATAGGATAGAGGATAGAATAGGATAGAGGATAAGATAGGATAGAGGATAGCATATGATAGAGGATAGGATAGGATAGAGGATAGGATAGGATGGAGGATAGGATAGGGTAGAGGATAGGATAGGATAGAGAATAGGATAGGATAGAGGATAGGATAGCATAGAGGATAGGATACGATAGAGGATAGGATAGGATAGCGGATCGGATATGTTAGAGGATAGGATAGGATAGAGGATAGCATAGGATAGAGGATAGGATAGGATAGAGGATAGGATAGGATAGAGGTTAGGATAGGATAGAGGATAGGATACGATAGAGGATAGGATAGGATAGAGAATAGGATATAGGATTGGATAGGATAGAGGATAGAGTAGGATAGAGGATAGGATAGGATAGCGGATAGGATATGTTAGAGGATAGGATAGGATAGAGGATAGGATAGGATAGAGATAGGATAGGATAGAGGATAGGATAGGATAGAGGATAGGATAGGATAGAGGATAGGATAGGTTGAGGATAGGATAGGATAGAGGATAGGATATGATAGCGGATAGGATATGTTAGAGGATAGGATAGGATAGAGGATAGGATAGGATAGAGGATAGGATAGGATAGAGGATAGGATAGGATAGAGGATAGGATAGGATAGAGAATAGGATAGGATAGAGGATAGGATAGGGTAGAGGATAGGATAGGATTGAGGGTACGATAGGATAGTGGATAGGGTTTGATAGAGGATAGGATACGATAGAGGATATGATAGGATAGAGGATAGGATAGGATAGAGGATAGGATAGGATAGTGAATAGGATATAGGATTAGATAGGATAGAGGATAGGATATGATAGAGGATAGGATAGGATAGAGGATAGGAAAGGATAGAGGATAGGATAGGATAGAGGATAGGATAGGATAGAGGATAGGATAGGATAGAGAATAGGATAGGATAGAGGATAGGATAGCATAGAGGATAGGATAGGATTGAGGGTACGATAGGATAGAGGATAGAATAGGATAGAGGATAGGATAGGATAGAGGATAGGATAGGATAGAGGATAGAATAGGATAGAGAATAGGATAGGATAGAGGATAGGATAGGATAGAGGATAGGATACGATAGAGGGTAGGATAGGATACAGGATAGGATAGGATAGAGAATAGAATAGGATAGAGGATAGGATAGGATAGCGGATAGGATATGTTAGAGGATAGGATAGGATAGAGGATAGGATAGGATAGAGATAGGATAGGATAGAGGATAGGATAGGATAGAGGATAGCATAGGTTGAGGATAGGATAGGATAGAGGATAGGATAGGATAGCGGATAGGATATGTTAGAGGATAGGATAGGATAGAGGATAGGATAGGATAGAGGATAGGATAGGATAGAGGATAGGATAGGATAGAGGATAGGATAGGATAGAGGATAGGATAGGATTGAGGGTACGATAGGATAGTGGATAGGGTAGGATAGAGGATAGGATAGGATAGAGGATATGATAGGATAGAGGACAGGTTAGGATAGAGGATAGGATAGGATAGAGAATAGGATATAGGATTGGATAGGATAGAGGATAGAATAGGATAGAGGATAAGATAGGATAGAGGATAGCATATGATAGAGGATAGGATAGGATAGAGGATAGGATAGGATAGAGGATAGGATAGGGTAGAGGATAGGATAGGATAGAGAATAGGATAGGATAGAGGATAGGATAGCATAGAGGATAGGATACGATAGAGGATAGGATAGGATAGCGGATCGGATATGTTAGAGGATAGGATAGGATAGAGGATAGGATAGGATAGAGGATAGGATAGGATAGAGGATAGGATAGGATAGAGGTTAGGATAGGATAGAGGATAGGATACGATAGAGGATAGGATAGGATAGAGAATAGGATATAGGATTGGATAGGATAGAGGATAGAGTAGGATAGAGGATAGGATAGGATAGCGGATAGGATATGTTAGAGGATAGGATAGGATAGAGGATAGGATAGGATAGAGATAGGATAGGATAGAGGATAGGATAGGATAGAGGATAGGATAGGATAGAGGATAGGATAGGTTGAGGATAGGATAGGATAGAGGATAGGATATGATAGCGGATAGGATATGTTAGAGGATAGGATAGGATAGAGGATAGGATAGGATAGAGGATAGGATAGGATAGAGGATAGGATAGGATAGAGGATAGGATAGGATAGAGAATAGGATAGGATAGAGGATAGGATAGGGTAGAGGATAGGATAGGATTGAGGGTACGATAGGATAGTGGATAGGGTTTGATAGAGGATAGGATAGGATAGAGTATATGATAGGATAGAGGATAGGATAGGATAGAGGATAGGATAGGATAGAGAATAGGATATAGGATTGGATAGGATAGAGGATAGAATAGGATAGAGGATAAGATAGGATAGAGGATAGGATATGATAGAGGATAGGATAGGATAGAGGATAGGAAAGGATAGAGGATAGGATAGGATAGAGGATAGGATAGGATAGAGGATAGGATAGGATAGAGAATAGGATAGGATAGAGGATAGGATAGCATAGAGGATAGGATAGGATTGAGGGTACGATAGGATAGAGGATAGAATAGGATAGAGGATAGGATAGAATAGAGGATAGGATAGGATAGAGGATAGAATAGGATAGAGAATAGGATAGGATAGAGGATAGGATAGGATAGAGGATAGGATACGATAGAGGGTAGGATAGGATACAGGATAGGATAGGATAGAGAATAGAATAGGATAGAGGATAGGATAGGATAGCGGATAGGATATGTTAGAGGATAGGATAGGATAGAGGATAGGATAGGATAGAGATAGGATAGGATAGAGGATAGGATAGGATAGAGGATAGCATAGGTTGAGGATAGGATAGGATAGAGGATAGGATAGGATAGCGGATAGGATATGTTAGAGGATAGGATAGGATAGAGGATAGGATAGGATAGAGGATAGGATAGGATAGAGGATAGGATAGGATAGAGGATAGGATACGATAGAGGATAGGATAGGATAGAGGATAAGATAGGATAGAGGATAGCATATGATAGAGGATAGGATAGGATAGAGGATAGGATAGGATAGAGAATAGGATAGGATAGAGGATAGGATAGCATAGAGGATAGGATACGATAGAGGATAGGATAGGATAGCGGATAGGATAGGATAGAGAATAGGATAGGATAGAGGATAGGATAGGATGGAGGATTGGGTAGGATAGACGATAGCATACGATAGAGGATAGGATAGGGTGGAGAATAGGATAGGATGGAGGATTGGGTAGGATAGAGGATAGGATAGGATAGAGGATAGGATAGGTTGAGGATAGGATAGGATAGAGGATAGGATAGGATAGAGGATAGGATAGGATAGAGAATAGGATAGGATAGAGGATAGGATAGGATAGAGGATAGGATAGGATTGAGGGTACGATAGGATAGTGGATAGGGTAGGATAGAGGATAGGATAGGATAGAGGATATGATAGGATAGAGGACAGGTTAGGATAGAGGATAGGATAGGATAGAGAATAGGATATAGGATTGGATAGGATAGAGGATAGAATAGGATAGAGGATAAGATAGGATAGAGGATAGCATATGATAGAGGATAGGATAGGATAGAGGATAGGATAGGATGGAGGATAGGATAGGGTAGAGGATAGGATAGGATAGAGAATAGGATAGGATAGAGGATAGGATAGCATAGAGGATAGGATACGATAGAGGATAGGATAGGATAGCGGATCGGATATGTTAGAGGATAGGATAGGATAGAGGATAGCATAGGATAGAGGATAGGATAGGATAGAGGATAGGATAGGATAGAGGTTAGGATAGGATAGAGGATAGGATACGATAGAGGATAGGATAGGATAGAGAATAGGATATAGGATTGGATAGGATAGAGGATAGAGTAGGATAGAGGATAGGATAGGATAGCGGATAGGATATGTTAGAGGATAGGATAGGATAGAGGATAGGATAGGATAGAGATAGGATAGGATAGAGGATAGGATAGGATAGAGGATAGGATAGGATAGAGGATAGGATAGGTTGAGGATAGGATAGGATAGAGGATAGGATATGATAGCGGATAGGATATGTTAGAGGATAGGATAGGATAGAGGATAGGATA
This sequence comes from Halictus rubicundus, assembly GCF_050948215.1. Taxonomy (NCBI): domain Eukaryota; kingdom Metazoa; phylum Arthropoda; class Insecta; order Hymenoptera; family Halictidae; genus Halictus; species Halictus rubicundus. The sequence goes on along the minus strand of NW_027488723.1, from coordinate 170,881 downwards.
GGATAGAGGATAGGATAGGATAGAGGATAGGATAGGATAGAGGATAGGATAGGATAGAGAATAGGATAGGATAGAGGATAGGATAGGGTAGAGGATAGGATAGGATTGAGGGTACGATAGGATAGTGGATAGGGTTTGATAGAGGATAGGATACGATAGAGGATATGATAGGATAGAGGATAGGATAGGATAGAGGATAGGATAGGATAGTGAATAGGATATAGGATTAGATAGGATAGAGGATAGGATATGATAGAGGATAGGATAGGATAGAGGATAGGAAAGGATAGAGGATAGGATAGGATAGAGGATAGGATAGGATAGAGGATAGGATAGGATAGAGAATAGGATAGGATAGAGGATAGGATAGCATAGAGGATAGGATAGGATTGAGGGTACGATAGGATAGAGGATAGAATAGGATAGAGGATAGGATAGGATAGAGGATAGGATAGGATAGAGGATAGAATAGGATAGAGAATAGGATAGGATAGAGGATAGGATAGGATAGAGGATAGGATACGATAGAGGGTAGGATAGGATACAGGATAGGATAGGATAGAGAATAGAATAGGATAGAGGATAGGATAGGATAGCGGATAGGATATGTTAGAGGATAGGATAGGATAGAGGATAGGATAGGATAGAGATAGGATAGGATAGAGGATAGGATAGGATAGAGGATAGCATAGGTTGAGGATAGGATAGGATAGAGGATAGGATAGGATAGCGGATAGGATATGTTAGAGGATAGGATAGGATAGAGGATAGGATAGGATAGAGGATAGGATAGGATAGAGGATAGGATAGGATAGAGGATAGGATAGGATTGAGGGTACGATAGGATAGTGGATAGGGTAGGATAGAGGATAGGATAGGATAGAGGATATGATAGGATAGAGGACAGGTTAGGATAGAGGATAGGATAGGATAGAGAATAGGATATAGGATTGGATAGGATAGAGGATAGAATAGGATAGAGGATAAGATAGGATAGAGGATAGCATATGATAGAGGATAGGATAGGATAGAGGATAGGATAGGATAGAGGATAGGATAGGGTAGAGGATAGGATAGGATAGAGAATAGGATAGGATAGAGGATAGGATAGCATAGAGGATAGGATACGATAGAGGATAGGATAGGATAGCGGATCGGATATGTTAGAGGATAGGATAGGATAGAGGATAGGATAGGATAGAGGATAGGATAGGATAGAGGATAGGATAGGATAGAGGTTAGGATAGGATAGAGGATAGGATACGATAGAGGATAGGATAGGATAGAGAATAGGATATAGGATTGGATAGGATAGAGGATAGAGTAGGATAGAGGATAGGATAGGATAGCGGATAGGATATGTTAGAGGATAGGATAGGATAGAGGATAGGATAGGATAGAGATAGGATAGGATAGAGGATAGGATAGGATAGAGGATAGGATAGGATAGAGGATAGGATAGGTTGAGGATAGGATAGGATAGAGGATAGGATATGATAGCGGATAGGATATGTTAGAGGATAGGATAGGATAGAGGATAGGATAGGATAGAGGATAGGATAGGATAGAGGATAGGATAGGATAGAGGATAGGATAGGATAGAGAATAGGATAGGATAGAGGATAGGATAGGGTAGAGGATAGGATAGGATTGAGGGTACGATAGGATAGTGGATAGGGTTTGATAGAGGATAGGATAGGATAGAGTATATGATAGGATAGAGGATAGGATAGGATAGAGGATAGGATAGGATAGAGAATAGGATATAGGATTGGATAGGATAGAGGATAGAATAGGATAGAGGATAAGATAGGATAGAGGATAGGATATGATAGAGGATAGGATAGGATAGAGGATAGGAAAGGATAGAGGATAGGATAGGATAGAGGATAGGATAGGATAGAGGATAGGATAGGATAGAGAATAGGATAGGATAGAGGATAGGATAGCATAGAGGATAGGATAGGATTGAGGGTACGATAGGATAGAGGATAGAATAGGATAGAGGATAGGATAGAATAGAGGATAGGATAGGATAGAGGATAGAATAGGATAGAGAATAGGATAGGATAGAGGATAGGATAGGATAGAGGATAGGATACGATAGAGGGTAGGATAGGATACAGGATAGGATAGGATAGAGAATAGAATAGGATAGAGGATAGGATAGGATAGCGGATAGGATATGTTAGAGGATAGGATAGGATAGAGGATAGGATAGGATAGAGATAGGATAGGATAGAGGATAGGATAGGATAGAGGATAGCATAGGTTGAGGATAGGATAGGATAGAGGATAGGATAGGATAGCGGATAGGATATGTTAGAGGATAGGATAGGATAGAGGATAGGATAGGATAGAGGATAGGATAGGATAGAGGATAGGATAGGATAGAGGATAGGATACGATAGAGGATAGGATAGGATAGAGGATAAGATAGGATAGAGGATAGCATATGATAGAGGATAGGATAGGATAGAGGATAGGATAGGATAGAGAATAGGATAGGATAGAGGATAGGATAGCATAGAGGATAGGATACGATAGAGGATAGGATAGGATAGCGGATCGGATATGTTAGAGGATAGGATAGGATAGAGGATAGGATAGGATAGAGGATAGGATAGGATAGAGGATAGGATAGGATAGAGGTTAGGATAGAATAGAGGATAGGATACGATAGAGGATAGGATAGGATAGAGAATAGGATATAGGATTGGATAGGATAGAGGATAGAGTAGGATAGAGGATAGGATAGGATAGCGGATAGGATATGTTAGAGGATAGGATAGGATAGAGGATAGGATAGGATAGAGATAGGATAGGATAGAGGATAGGATAGGATAGAGGATAGGATAGGATAGAGGATAGGATAGGTTGAGGATAGGATAGGATAGAGGATAGGATATGATAGCGGATAGGATATGTTAGAGGATAGGATAGGATAGAGGATAGGATAGGATAGAGGATAGGATAGGATAGAGGATAGGATAGGATAGAGGATAGGATAGGATAGAGAATAGGATAGGATAGAGGATAGGATAGGGTAGAGGATAGGATAGGATTGAGGGTACGATAGGATAGTGGATAGGGTTTGATAGAGGATAGGATAGGATAGAGGATATGATAGGATAGAGGATAGGATAGGATAGAGGATAGGATAGGATAGAGAATAGGATATAGGATTGGATAGGATAGAGGATAGAATAGGATAGAGGATAAGATAGGATAGAGGATAGGATATGATAGAGGATAGGATAGGATAGAGGATAGGAAAGGATAGAGGATAGGATAGGATAGAGGATAGGATAGGATAGAGGATAGGATAGGATAGAGAATAGGATAGGATAGAGGATAGGATAGCATAGAGGATAGGATAGGATTGAGGGTACGATAGGATAGAGGATAGAATAGGATAGAGGATAGGATAGGATAGAGGATAGGATAGGATAGAGGATAGAATAGGATAGAGAATAGGATAGGATAGAGGATAGGATAGGATAGAGGATAGGATACGATAGAGGGTAGGATAGGATACAGGATAGGATAGGATAGAGAATAGAATAGGATAGAGGATAGGATAGGATAGCGGATAGGATATGTTAGAGGATAGGATAGGATAGAGGATAGGATAGGATAGAGATAGGATAGGATAGAGGATAGGATAGGATAGAGGATAGCATAGGTTGAGGATAGGATAGGATAGAGGATAGGATAGGATAGCGGATAGGATATGTTAGAGGATAGGATAGGATAGAGGATAGGATAGGATAGAGGATAGGATAGGATAGAGGATAGGATAGGATAGAGGATAGGATACGATAGAGGATAGGATAGGATAGAGGATAAGATAGGATAGAGGATAGCATATGATAGAGGATAGGATAGGATAGAGGATAGGATAGGATAGAGAATAGGATAGGATAGAGGATAGGATAGCATAGAGGATAGGATACGATAGAGGATAGGATAGGATAGCGGATCGGATATGTTAGAGGATAGGATAGGATAGAGGATAGGATAGGATAGAGGATAGGATAGGATAGAGGATAGGATAGGATAGAGGTTAGGATAGGATAGAGGATAGGATACGATAGAGGATAGGATAGGATAGAGAATAGGATATAGGATTGGATAGGATAGAGGATAGAGTAGGATAGAGGATAGGATAGGATAGCGGATAGGATATGTTAGAGGATAGGATAGGATAGAGGATAGGATAGGATAGAGATAGGATAGGATAGAGGATAGGATAGGATAGAGGATAGGATAGGATAGAGGATAGGATAGGTTGAGGATAGGATAGGATAGAGGATAGGATATGATAGCGGATAGGATATGTTAGAGGATAGGATAGGATAGAGGATAGGATAGGATAGAGGATAGGATAGGATAGAGGATAGGATAGGATAGAGGATAGGATAGGATAGAGGATAGGATAGGATAGAGAATAGGATAGGATAGAGGATAGGACAGGATAGAGGATAGGATACGATAGAGGGTAGGATAGGATACAGGATAGGATAGGATAGAGAATAGGATAGGATAGAGGATAGGATAGGATAGAGGATACGATATAGGATTGGATAGGATAGAGGATAGGATAGGATAGAGGATAGGATAGGGTAGAGGATAGGATAGGATAGAGGATAGGATAGGATAGAGGATAGGATAGGGTAGAGGATAGGATAGGATAGAGGATAATATACGGTAGAGGATAGGATAGGATAGAGGATAGGATAGGATAGAGGATAGGATAGGATAGAGGATAGGATAGGATAGAGGATAGGATAGGATAGAGGATAGGATAGGATAGAGGATAGGATAGGATAGAGGATAGGACAGGATAGAGGATAGGATAGGATAGAGGATAGGATAGGATAAACGATAGGATAGGATAGAGGATAGGATAGGATAGAGGATAGGATAAGATAGAGGATAGGATAGGATAGGATAGAGGATAGGATAGGATAGAGTATAGGATAGGATAGTGGATTGGATAGGATAGAGGATAGGATACGATAGAGGATAGGATAGGATAGAGAATAGGATATAGGATTGGCTAGGATAGAGGAGAGAATACGATAGAGGATAGGATAGGATAGAGGATAGGATATGATAGAGGATAGGATAGGATAGAGGATAGGATACGATAGAGGATAGGATAGGATAGCGGATCGGATATGTTAGAGGATAGGATAGGATAGAGGAAAGGATAGGATAGAGGATAGAATAGGATAGAGGATAGGATAGGATAGAGGATAGGATACGATAGAGGATATGATAGGATAGAGGATAGGATAGGATAGAGGATAGGATAGAATAGTGGATAGGATAGGATAGAGGATAGGATAGCGAATAGGATAGAGGATAGGATAGAGGATAGGATAGGATAGAGGATAGGATACGATAGAGGATAGGATAGGATAGAGGATAGGAAAGGATAAACGATAGGATAGGATAGAGGATAGGATAGGATAGAGGATAGGATATGATAGAGGATAGGATAGGATAGAGGATAGGATAGGATAGAGGATAGGATAGGATAGAGGATAGGATACGATAGAGGATAGGATAGGATAGAGAATAGGATATAGGATTGGATAGGATAGCGGATAGGATAGGATAGAGGATAGGATAGGATAGAGGATAGGATATGATAGAGGATAGGATAGGATAGAGGATAGGATAGGATAGAGGATAGGATACGATAGAGGATAGGATAGGATAGAGGATAGGATAGGATAGAGAATAGGATATAGGATTGGATAGGATAGCGGATAGGATAGGATAGAGGATAGGATAGGATAGAGGATAGGATATGATAGAGGATAGGATAGGATAGAGGATAGGATACGATAGAGGATAGGATAGGATAGAGAATAGGATATAGGATTGGATAGGATAGCGGATAGGATAGGATAGAGGTTAGGATACGATAGAGGATAGGATACGATAGAGGATAGGATTGGATAGGATAGAGGATAGAATAGGATAGAGGATAGGATAGGATATCGGATAGGATATGTTAGAGGATAGGATAGGATAGAGGATAGGATAGGATAGAGATAGGATAGGATAGAGGATAGGATAGGATAGAGGATAGGATAGGTTGAGGATAGGATAGGATAGAGGATAGGATAGGATAGCGGATAGGATAAGATAGAGGATAGGATAGGATAGAGGATAGGATAGGTTGAGGATAGGATAGGATAGAGAATAGGATAGGATAGAGGATAGGATAGGATAGAGGTTAGGATACGATAGAGGATAGGATACGATAGAGGATAGGATTGGATAGGATAGAGGATAGAATAGGATAGAGGATAGGATAGGATAGAGAATAGGATAGGTTAGAGGATAGGATAGGATAGAGGATAGGATACGATAGAGGGTAGGATAGGATACAGGATAGGATAGGATAGAGAATAGGATAGGATAGAGGATAGGATAGGATGGAGGATTGGGTAGGATAGACGATAGCATACGATAGAGGATAGGATAGGGTGGAGAATAGGATAGGATGGAGGATTGGGTAGGATAGAGGATAGGATAGGATAGAGGATAGGATAGGTTGAGGATAGGATAGGATAGAGGATAGGATAGGATAGAGGATAGGATAGGATAGAGAATAGGATAGGATAGAGGATAGGATAGGATAGAGGATAGGATAGGATTGAGGGTACGATAGGATAGTGGATAGGGTAGGATAGAGGATAGGATAGGATAGAGGATATGATAGGATAGAGGACAGGTTAGGATAGAGGATAGGATAGGATAGAGAATAGGATATAGGATTGGATAGGATAGAGGATAGAATAGGATAGAGGATAAGAATGGATAGAGGATAGCATATGATAGAGGATAGGATAGGATAGAGGATAGGATAGGATAGAGGATAGGATAGGGTAGAGGATAGGATAGGATAGAGAATAGGATAGGATAGAGGATAGGATAGCATAGAGGATAGGATACGATAGAGGATAGGATAGGATAGCGGATCGGATATGTTAGAGGATAGGATAGGATAGAGGATAGGATAGGATAGAGGATAGGATAGGATAGAGGATAGGATAGGATAGAGGTTAGGATAGGATAGAGGATAGGATACGATAGAGGATAGGATAGGATAGAGAATAGGATATAGGATTGGATAGGATAGAGGATAGAGTAGGATAGAGGATAGGATAGGATAGCGGATAGGATATGTTAGAGGATAGGATAGGATAGAGGATAGGATAGGATAGAGATAGGATAGGATAGAGGATAGGATAGGATAGAGGATAGGATAGGATAGAGGATAGGATAGGTTGAGGATAGGATAGGATAGAGGATAGGATATGATAGCGGATAGGATATGTTAGTTGATAGGATAGGATAGAGGATAGGATAGGATAGAGGATAGGATAGGATAGAGGATAGGATAGGATAGAGAATAGGATAGGATAGAGGATAGCATAGGGTAGAGGATAGGATAGGATTGAGGGTACGATAGGATAGTGGATAGGGTTTGATAGAGGATAGGATAGGATAGAGGATATGATAGGATAGAGGATAGGATAGGATAGAGGATAGGATAGGATAGTGAATAGGATATAGGATTGGATAGGATAGAGGATAGAATAGGATAGAGGATAAGATAGGATAGAGGATAGGATATGATAGAGGATAGGATAGGATAGAGGATAGGAAAGGATAGAGGATAGGATAGGATAGAGGATAGGATAGGATAGAGGATAGGATAGGATAGAGAATAGGATAGGATAGAGGATAGGATAGCATAGAGGATAGGATAGGATTGAGGGTACGATAGGATAGAGGATAGAATAGGATAGAGGATAGGATAGGATAGAGGATAGGATAGGATAGAGGATAGAATAGGATAGAGAATAGGATAGGATAGAGGATAGGATAGGATAGAGGATAGGATACGATAGAGGGTAGGATAGGATACAGGATAGGATAGGATAGAGAATAGAATAGGATAGAGGATAGGATAGGATAGCGGATAGGATATGTTAGAGGATAGGATAGGATAGAGGATAGGATAGGATAGAGATAGGATAGGATAGAGGATAGGATAGGATAGAGGATAGCATAGGTTGAGGATAGGATAGGATAGAGGATAGGATAGGATAGCGGATAGGATATGTTAGAGGATAGGATAGGATAGAGGATAGGATAGGATAGAGGATAGGATAGGATAGAGGATAGGATAGGATAGAGGATAGGATAGGATTGAGGGTACGATAGGATAGTGGATAGGGTAGGATAGAGGATAGGATAGGATAGAGGATATGATAGGATAGAGGACAGGTTAGGATAGAGGATAGGATAGGATAGAGAATAGGATATAGGATTGGATAGGATAGAGGATAGAATAGGATAGAGGATAAGATAGGATAGAGGATAGCATATGATAGAGGATAGGATAGGATAGAGGATAGGATAGGATAGAGGATAGGATAGGGTAGAGGATAGGATAGGATAGAGAATAGGATAGGATAGAGGATAGGATAGCATAGAGGATAGGATACGATAGAGGATAGGATAGGATAGCGGATCGGATATGTTAGAGGATAGGATATTATAGAGGATAGGATAGGATAGAGGATAGGATAGGATAGAGGATAGGATAGGATAGAGGTTAGGATAGGATAGAGGATAGGATACGATAGAGGATAGGATAGGATAGAGAATAGGATATAGGATTGGATAGGATAGAGGATAGAGTAGGATAGAGGATAGGATAGGATAGCGGATAGGATATGTTAGAGGATAGGATAGGATAGAGGATAGGATAGGATAGAGATAGGATAGGATAGAGGATAGGATAGGATAGAGGATAGGATAGGATAGAGGATAGGATAGGTTGAGGATAGGATAGGATAGAGGATAGGATATGATAGCGGATAGGATATGTTAGAGGATAGGATAGGATAGAGGATAGGATAGGATAGAGGATAGGATAGGATAGAGGATAGGATAGGATAGAGGATAGGATAGGATAGAGAATAGGATAGGATAGAGGATAGGATAGGGTAGAGGATAGGATAGGATTGAGGGTACGATAGGATAGTGGATAGGGTTTGATAGAGGATAGGATAGGATAGAGGATATGATAGGATAGAGGATAGGATAGGATAGAGGATAGGATAGGATAGAGAATAGGATATAGGATTGGATAGGATAGAGGATAGAATAGGATAGAGGATAAGATAGGATAGAGGATAGGATATGATAGAGGATAGGATAGGATAGAGGATAGGAAAGGATAGAGGATAGGATAGGATAGAGGATAGGATAGGATAGAGGATAGGATAGGATAGAGAATAGGATAGGATAGAGGATAGGATAGCATAGAGGATAGGATAGGATTGAGGGTACGATAGGATAGAGGATAGAATAGGATAGAGGATAGGATAGGATAGAGGATAGGATAGGATAGAGGATAGAATAGGATAGAGAATAGGATAGGATAGAGGATAGGATAGGATAGAGGATAGGATACGATAGAGGGTAGGATAGGATACAGGATAGGATAGGATAGAGAATAGAATAGGATAGAGGATAGGATAGGATAGCGGATAGGATATGTTAGAGGATAGGATAGGATAGAGGATAGGATAGGATAGAGATAGGATAGGATAGAGGATAGGATAGGATAGAGGATAGCATAGGTTGAGGATAGGATAGGATAGAGGATAGGATAGGATAGCGGATAGGATATGTTAGAGGATAGGATAGGATAGAGGATAGGATAGGATAGAGGATAGGATAGGATAGAGGATAGGATAGGATAGAGGATAGGATACGATAGAGGATAGGATAGGATAGAGAATAGGATATAGGATTGGATAGGATAGCGGATAGGATAGGATAGAGGATAGGATAGGATAGAGGATAGGATATGATAGAGGATAGGATAGGATAGAGGATAGGATAGGATAGAGGATAGGATACGATAGAGGATAGGATAGGATAGAGAATAGGATATAGGATTGGATGGGTTAGAGGATAGGATAGGATAGAGGATAGGATACGATAGAGGATAGGATAGGATAGCGGATCGGATATGTTAGAAGATAGGATAGGACAGAGGATAGGATAGGATAGAGGATAGGATAGGATAGAGGATAGGATAGGATAGAGGATAGGATACGAAAGAGGATAGGATAGGATAGAGAATAGGATATAGGATTGGATAGGATAGCGGATAGGATAGGATAGAGGATAGGATAGGATAGAGGATAGGATAGGATAGAGTATAGGATATAGGATTGGATAGGATAGAGGATAGAATAGGATAGAGGATAGGATAGGATAGCGGATAGGATATGTTAGAGGATAGGATACGATAGAGGATAGGATAGGATAGAGATAGGATAGGATAGAGGATAGGATAGGATAGCGGATAGGATATGTTAGAGGATAGGATAGGATAGCGGATATTATAGGATAGAGGATAGGATAGGATAGAGGATAGGATAGGATAGAGGATAGGATAGGATAGAGAATAGGATAGGATAGAGGATAGGATAGGATAGAGGATAGGATAGGATTGAGGGTACGATAGGATAGTGGATAGTGTAGGATAGAGGATAGGATAGGATAGAGGATATGATAGGATAGAGGATAGGTTAGGATAGAGGATAGGATAGGATAGAGAATAGGATATAGGATTGGATAGGATAGAGGATAGAATAGGATAGAGGATAAGATAGGATAGAGGATAGGATATGATAGAGGGTAGGATAGGATAGAGGATAGGATAGGATACAGGATAGAATAGGATAGAGGATAGGATAGGGTAGAGGATAGGATAGGATAGAGAATAGGATAGGATAGAGGATAGGATAGCATAGAGGATAGGATAGGATTGAGGGTAGGATAGGATAGTGGATAGGATAGGATAGAGGATAGGATAGGATAGAGGATATGATATGATAGAGGATAGGATAGGATAGAGGATAGGATAGAATAGTGGATAGGATAGGATGGAGGATAGGATAGAGGATAGGATAGAGGATAGGATAGGATAGAGGATAGGATACGATAGAGGATAGGATAGGATAGAGGATAGGAAAGGATAAACGATAGAATAGTATAGATGATAGGATAGGATAGAGGATAGGATAGGATAGAGGATAGGATAGGATAGAGGATAGGATAGGGTAGAGGATAGGATAGGATAGAGGATAGGATAGGATAGAGGATAGGATAGGGTAGAGGATAGGATAGGATAGAGGATAATATACGGTAGAGGATAGGATAGGATAGAGGATAGGATAGGATAGAGGATAGGATAGGATAGAGGATAGGATAGGATAGAGGATAGGATAGGATAAACGATAGGATAGGATAGAGGATAGGATAGGATAGAGGATAGGATAAGATAGAGGATAGGATAGGATAGGATAGAGGATAGGATAGGTTAGAGTATAGGATAGGATAGTGGATTGGATAGGATAGAGGATAGGATACGATAGAGGATAGGATAGGATAGAGAATAGGATATAGGATTGGCTAGGATAGAGGAGAGAATACGATAGAGGATAGGATAGGATAGAGGATAGGATATGATAGAGGATAGGATAGGATAGAGGATAGGATACGATAGAGGATAGGATAGGATAGCGGATTGGATATGTTAGAGGATAGGATAGGATAGAGGAAAGGATAGGATAGAGGATAGGATAGGATAGAGGATAGGATACGATAGAGGATAGGATACGATAGAGGATATGATAGGATAGAGGATAGGATAGGATAGAGGATAGGATAGAATAGTGGATAGGATAGGATAGAGGATAGGATAGCGAATAGGATAGAGGATAGGATAGAGGATAGGATAGGATAGAGGATAGGATACGATAGAGGATAGGATAGGATAGAGGATAGGAAAGGATAAACGATAGGATAGGATAGAGGATAGGATAGGATAGAGGATAGGATATGATAGAGGATAGGATAGGATAGAGGATAGGATAGGATAGAGGATAGGATAGGATAGAGGATAGGATACGATAGAGGATAGGATAGGATAGAGAATAGGATATAGGATTGGATAGGATAGCGGATAGGATAGGATAGAGGATAGGATAGGATAGAGGATAGGATATGATAGAGGATAGGATAGGATAGAGGATAGGATACGATAGAGGATAGGATAGGATAGAGGATAGGATACGATAGAGGATAGGATAGGATAGCGGATCGGATATGTTAGAGGATAGGATAGGATAGAGGATAGGATAGGATAGAGGATAGGATAGGATAGAGGTTAGGATACGATAGAGGATAGGATACGATAGAGGATAGGATTGGATAGGATAGAGGATAGAATAGGATAGAGGATAGGATAGGATAGCGGATCGGATATGTTAGAGGATAGGATAGGATAGAGGATAGGATAGGGTAGAGGGTAGGATAGGATTGAGGGTACGATAGGATAGTGGATAGGGTTTGATAGAGGATAGGATAGGATAGAGGATATGATAGGATAGAGGATAGGATAGGATAGAGGATAGGATAGGGTAGAGAATAGGATAGGATAGAGGATAGGATAGGATAGAGGATAGGATACGATAGAGGGTAGGATAGGATACAGGATAGGATAGGATAGAGAATAGGATAGGATAGAGGATAGGATATAGGATTGGCTAGGACAGAGGATAGAATAGGATAGAGGATAGGATAGGATAGAGGATAGGATAGGATAGAGGATAGGATAGGATAGAGGATAGGATAGGATAGAGTATAGGATATAGGATTGGATAGGATAGAGGATAGAATAGGATAGAGGATAGGATAGGATAGCGGATAGGATATGTTAGAGGATAGGATACGATAGAGGATAGGATAGGATAGAGATAGGATAGGATAGAGGATAGGATAGGATAGCGGATAGGATATGTTAGAGGATAGGATAGGATAGAGGATAGGATAGGATAGAGGATAGGATAGGATAGAGTATAGGATATGATAGAGGATAGGATAGGATAGAGGATAGGATAGGATACAGGATAGAATAGGATAGAGGATAGGATAGGGTAGAGGATAGGATAGGATAGAGAATAGGATAGGATAGAGGATAGGATAGCATAGAGGATAGGATAGGATTGAGGGTAGGATAGGATAGTGGATAGGATAGGATAGAGGATAGGATAGGATAGAGGATATGATATGATAGAGGATAGGATAGGATAGAGGATAGGATAGAATAGTGGATAGGATAGGATGGAGGATAGGATAGAGGATAGGATAGAGGATAGGATAGGATAGAGGATAGGATACGATAGAGGATAGGATAGGATAGAGGATAGGAAAGGATAAACGATAGAATAGGATAGATGATAGGATAGGATAGAGGATAGGATAGGATAGAGGATAGGATAGGATAGAGGATAGGATAGGATAGTGGATTGGATAGGATAGAGGATAGGATACGATAGAGGATAGGATAGGATAGAGAATAGGATATAGTATTGGCTAGGACAGAGGATAGAATAGGATAGAGCATAGGATAGGATAGAGGATAGGATAGGATAGAGGATAGGATAGGATAGAGAATAGGATAGGATAGAGGATAGGACAGGATAGAGGATAGGATACGATAGAGGGTAGGATAGGATACAGGATAGGATAGGATAGAGAATAGGATAGGATAGAGGATAGGATAGGATAGAGGATACGATATAGGATTGGATAGGATAGACAATAGGATAGGATAGAGGATAGGATAGGGTAGAGGATAGGATAGGATAGAGGATAGGATAGGATAGAGGATAGGATAGGGTAGAGGATAGGATAGGATAGAGGATAATATACGGTAGAGGATAGGATAGGATAGAGGATAGGATAGGATAGAGGATAGGATAGGATAGAGGATAGGATAGGATAGAGGATAGGATAGGATAGAGGATAGGATAGGATAGAGGATAGGATAGGATAGAGGATAGGATAGGATAGAGGATAGGATAGGATAGAGGATAGGATACGATAGAGGATAGGATAGGATAGCGGATCGGATATGTTAGAGGATAGGATAGGATAGAGGAAAGGATAGGATAGAGGATAGAATAGGATAGAGGATAGGATAGGATAGAGGATAGGATACGATAGAGGATATGATAGGATAGAGGATAGGATAGGATAGAGGATAGGATAGAATAGTGGATAGGATAGGATAGAGGATAGGATAGCGAATAGGATAGAGGATAGGATAGAGGATAGGATAGGATAGAGGATAGGATACGATAGAGGATAGGATAGGATAGAGGATAGGAAAGGATAAACGATAGGATAGGATAGAGGATAGGATAGGATAGAGGATAGGATATGATAGAGGATAGGATAGGATAGAGGATAGGATAGGATAGAGGATAGGATAGGATAGAGGATAGGATACGATAGAGGATAGGATAGGATAGAGAATAGGATATAGGATTGGATAGGATAGCGGATAGGATAGGATAGAGGATAGGATAGGATAGAGGATAGGATATGATAGAGGATAGGATAGGATAGAGGATAGGATAGGATAGAGGATAGGATACGATAGAGGATAGGATAGGATAGAGGATAGGATAGGATAGAGAATAGGATATAGGATTGGATAGGATAGCGGATAGGATAGGATAGAGGATAGGATAGGATAGAGGATAGGATATGATAGAGGATAGGATAGGATAGAGGATAGGATACGATAGAGGATAGGATAGGATAGAGAATAGGATATAGGATTGGATAGGATAGCGGATAGGATAGGATAGAGGTTAGGATACGATAGAGGATAGGATACGATAGAGGATAGGATTGGATAGGATAGAGGATAGAATAGGATAGAGGATAGGATAGGATAGCGGATAGGATATGTTAGAGGATAGGATAGGATAGAGGATAGGATAGGATAGAGATAGGATAGGATAGAGGATAGGATAGGATAGAGGATAGGATAGGTTGAGGATAGGATAGGATAGAGGATAGGATAGGATAGCGGATAGGATAGGATAGAGGATAGGATAGGATAGTGGATAGGATAGGTTGAGGATAGGATAGGATAGAGGATAGGATAGGATAGCGGATAGGATAGGATAGAGGATAGGATAGGATAGAGGATAGGATAGGATAGAGGATAGGATAGGATAGAGGTTAGGATACGATAGAGGATAGGATACGATAGAGGATAGGATTGGATAGGATAGAGGATAGAATAGGATAGAGGATAGGATAGGATAGAGAATAGGATAGGATAGAGGATAGGATAGGATAGAGGATAGGATACGATAGAGGGTAGGATAGGATACAGGATAGGATAGGATAGAGAATAGGATAGGATAGAGGATAGGATAGGATGGAGGATTGGGTAGGATAGAGGATAGGATAGGATAGAGGATATGATAGGATAGAGGATAGGATATAGGATTGGATAGGATAGAGGATAGAATAGGATAGAGGATAAAATAGGATAGAGGATAGGATATGATAGAGGATAGGATAGGATAGGATAGAGGATAGGATAGGATAGAGGATAGGATAGGATAGAGGATAGGATAGAATAGAGAATAGGATAGGATAGAGGATAGGATAGGATAGAGGATAGGATAGGATAGAGGATAGGATACGATAGAGGATAGGATAGGATAGCGGATCGGATATGTTAGAAGATAGGATAGGACAGAGGATAGGATAGGATAGAGGATAGGATAGGATAGAGGATAGGATAGGATAGAGGATAGGATACGATAGAGGATAGGATAGGATAGAGAATAGGATATAGGATTGGATAGGATAGCGGATAGGATAGGATAGAGGATAGGATAGGATAGAGGATAGGATATGATAGAGGATAGGATAGGATAGAGGATAGGATAGGATAGAGGATAGGATAGGATAGCGGATAGGATATGTTAGAGGATAGGATAGGATAGAGGATAGGATAGGATAGAGGATAGGATAGGATAGAGGATAGGATAGGATAGAGGATAGGATAGGATAGAGAATAGGATAGGATAGAGGATAGGATAGGATAGAGGATAGGATAGGATAGAGGATAGGATAGGATAGAGAATAGGATAGGATAGAGGATAGGATAGGATAGAGGATAGGATAGGATTGAGGGTACGATAGGATAGTGGATAGGGTAGGATAGAGGATAGGATAGGATAGAGGATATGATAGGATAGAGGATAGGTTAGGATAGAGGATAGGATAGGATAGAGAATAGGATATAGGATTGGATAGGATAGAGGATAGAATAGGATAGAGGATAAGATAGGATAGAGGATAGGATATGATAGAGGATAGGATAGGATAGAGGATAGGATAGGATACAGGATAGAATAGGATAGAGGATAGGATAGGGTAGAGGATAGGATAGGATAGAGAATAGGATAGGATAGAGGATAGGATAGCATAGAGGATAGGATAGGATTGAGGGTAGGATAGGATAGTGGATAGGATAGGATAGAGGATAGGATAGGATAGAGGATATGATATGATAGAGGATACGATAGGATAGAGGATAGGATAGAATAGTGGATAGGATAGGATGGAGGATAGGATAGAGGATAGGATAGAGGATAGGATAGGATAGAGGATAGGATACGATAGAGGATAGGATAGGATAGAGGATAGGAAAGGATAAACGATAGAATAGGATAGATGATAGGATAGGATAGAGGATAGGATAGGATAGAGGATAGGATAGGATAGAGGATAGGATAGGATAGTGGATTGGATAGGATAGAGGATAGGATACGATAGAGGATAGGATAGGATAGAGAATAGGATATAGGATTGGCTAGGACAGAGGATAGAATAGGATAGAGGATAGGATAGGATAGAGGATAGGATAGGATAGAGGATAGGATAGGATAGAGAATAGGATAGGATAGAGGATAGGACAGGATAGTGGATAGGATACGATAGAGGGTAGGATAGGATACAGGATAGGATAGGATAGAGAATAGGATAGGATAGAGGATAGGATAGGATAGAGGATACGATATAGGATTGGATAGGATAGAGGATAGGATAGGATAGAGGATAGGATAGGGTAGAGGATAGGATAGGATAGAGGATAGGATAGGATAGAGGATAGGATAGGGTAGAGGATAGGATAGGATAGAGGATAATATACGGTAGAGGATAGGATAGGATAGAGGATAGGATAGGATAGAGGATAGGATAGGATAGAGGATAGGATAGGATAGAGGATAGGATAGGATAGATGATAGGATAGGATAGAGGATAGGATAGGATAGAGGATAGGATAGGATAAACGATAGGATAGGATAGAGGATAGGATAGGATAGAGGATAGGATAAGATAGAGGATAGGATAGGATAGGATAGAGGATAGGATAGGATAGAGTATAGGATAGGATAGTGGATTGGATAGGATAGAGGATAGGATACGATAGAGGATAGGATAGGATAGAGAATAGGATATAGGATTGGCTAGGATAGAGGAGAGAATACGATAGAGGATAGGATAGGATAGAGGATAGGATATGATAGAGGATAGGATAGGATAGAGGATAGGATACGATAGAGGATAGGATAGGATAGCGGATCGGATATGTTAGAGGATAGGATAGGATAGAGGAAAGGATAGGATAGAGGATAGGATAGGATAGAGGATAGGATAGGATAGAGGATAGGATACGATAGAGGATATGATAGGATAGAGGATAGGATAGGATAGAGGATAGGATAGAATAGTGGATAGGATAGGATAGAGGATAGGATAGCGAATAGGATAGAGGATAGGATAGAGGATAGGATAGGATAGAGGATAGGATACGATAGAGGATAGGATAGGATAGAGGATAGGAAAGGATAAACGATAGGATAGGATAGAGGATAGGATAGGATAGAGGATAGGATATGATAGAGGATAGGATAGGATAGAGGATAGGATAGGATAGAGGATAGGATAGGATAGAGGATAGGATACGATAGAGGATAGGATAGGATAGAGAATAGGATATAGGATTGGATAGGATAGCGGATAGGATAGGATAGAGGATAGGATAGGATAGAGGATAGGATATGATAGAGGATAGGATAGGATAGAGGATAGGATACGATAGAGGATAGGATAGGATAGAGGATAGGATACGATAGAGGATAGGATAGGATAGCGGATCGGATATGTTAGAGGATAGGATAGGATAGAGGATAGGATAGGATAGAGGATAGGATAGGATAGAGGTTAGGATACGATAGAGGATAGGATACGATAGAGGATAGTATTGGATAGGATAGAGGATAGAATAGGATAGAGGATAGGATAGGATAGCGGATAGGATATGTTAGAGGATAGGATAGGATAGAGGATAGGATAGGATAGAGATAGGATAGGATAGAGGATAGGATAGGATAGAGGATAGGATAGGTTGAGGATAGGAGAGGATAGAGGATAGGATAGGATAGCGGATAGGATAGGATAGAGGATAGGATAGGATAGAGGATAGGATAGGATAGAGAATAGGATAGGATAGAGGATAGGATAGGGTAGAGGATAGGATAGGATTGAGGGTACGATAGGATAGTGGATAGGGTTTGATAGAGGATAGGATAGGATAGAGGATATGATAGGATAGAGGATAGGATAGGATACAGGATAGGATAGGATAGAGAATAGGATAGGATAGAGGATAGGATAGGATAGAGGATAGGATACGATAGAGGGTAGGATAGGATACAGGATAGGATAGGATAGAGAATAGGATAGGATAGAGGATAGGATAGGATGGAGGATTGGGTAGGATAGACGATAGCATACGATAGACGATAGGATAGGGTGGAGAATAGGATAGGATGGAGGATTGGGTAGGATAGAGGATAGGATACGGTAGAGGATAGGATAGGATAGCGAACACGATAGAGGATTGGATAGGATAGAGGATAGGATAGGATAGAGTATAGGATAGGATAGAGGATAGGATAGGATAGAGGATAGGATAGGATAGAGAATAGGATAGGATAGAGGATAGGATAGGATAGAGGATAGGATAGGATTGAGGGTACGATAGGATAGTGGATAGGATAGGATAGAGGATAGGATAGGATAGAGGATATGATAGGATAGAGGATAGGATATAGGATTGGATAGGATAGAGGATAGAATAGGATAGAGGATAAAATAGGATAGAGGATAGGATATGATAGAGGATAGGATAGGATAGGATAGAGGATAGGATAGGATAGAGGATAGGATAGGATAGAGGATAGGATAGGATAGGATAGAGGATAGGATAGGATAGAGGATAGGATAGGATAGAGAATAGGATAGGATAGAGGATAGGATAGGATAGAAGATAGGATAGGATTGAGGGTACGATAGGATAGTGGATAGGATAGGATAGAGGATAGGATAGGATAGAGGATATGATAGGATAGAGGATAGGATAGGATAGAGGATAGGATAGAATAGTGGATAGGATAGGATAGAGGATAGGATAGGATAGAGGATAGGATAGGATAGAGAATAGGATAGGATAGAGGATAGGATAGGATAGAGGATAGGATAGGATAGAGGATAGGATACGATAGAGGATAGGATAGGATAGAGGATAGGATAGGATAGAGGATAGGATAGGATAGAGGATAGGATATAATAGAGGATAGGATAGGATAGAGGATAGGATACGATAGAGGATAGGATAGGATAGCGGATCGGATATGTTAGAAGATAGGATAGGACAGAGGATAGGATAGGATAGAGGATAGGATAGGATAGAGGATAGGATAGGATAGAGGATAGGATACGATAGAGGATAGGATAGGATAGAGAATAGGATATAGGATTGGATAGGATAGAGGATAGGATAGGATAGAGGATAGGAATAGGATAGAGGATAGGATATGATAGAGGATAGGATAGGATAGAGGATAGGATAGGGTAGAGGATAGGATAGGATAGAGGATAATATACGGTAGAGGATAGGATAGGATAGAGGATAGGATAGGATAGAGGATAGGATAGGATAGAGGATAGGATAGGATAGAGGATAGGATAGGATAGAGGATAGGATATGATAGAGGATAGGATAGGATAGAGGATAGGATACGATAGAGGATAGGATAGGATAGCGGATCGGATATGTTAGAAGATAGGATAGGATAGAGAATAGGATATAGGATTGGATAGGATAGCGGATAGGATAGGATAGAGGATAGGATAGGATAGAGGATAGGATATGATAGAGGATAGGATAGGATAGAGGATAGGATACGATAGAGGATAGGATAGGATAGCGGATCGGATATGTTAGAAGATAGGATAGGACAGAGGATAGGATAGGATAGAGGATAGGATAGGATAGAGGATAGGATAGGATAGAGGATAGGATACGATAGAGGATAGGATAGGATAGAGAATAGGATATAGGATTGGATAGGATAGCGGATAGGATAGGATAGAGGATAGGATAGGATAGAGGATAGGATATGATAGAGGATAGGATAGGATAGAGGATAGGATAGGATAGAGGATAGGATACGATAGAGGATAGGATAGGATAGAGAATAGGATATAGGATTGGATGGGTTAGAGGATAGAATAGGATAGAGGATAGGATAGGATAGAGTATAGGATATAGGATTGGATAGGATAGAGGATAGAATAGGATAGAGGATTGGATAGGATAGCGGATAGGATATGTTAGAGGATAGGATACGATAGAGGATAGGATAGGATAGAGATAGGATAGGATAGAGGATAGGATAGGATAGAGGATAGGATAGGTTGAGGATAGGATAGGATAGAGGATAGGATAGGATAGCGGATAGGATATGTTAGAGGATAGGATAGGATAGAGGATAGGATAGGATAGAGGATAGGATAGGATAGAGGATAGGATAGGATAGAGGATAGGATAGGATAGAGGATAGGATAGGATAGAGGATAGGATAGGATAGAGGATAGTATTGGATAGGATAGAGGATAGAATAGGATAGAGGATAGGATAGGATAGCGGATAGGATATGTTAGAGGATAGGATAGGATAGAGGATAGGATAGGATAGAGATAGGATAGGATAGAGGATAGGATAGGATAGAGGATAGGATAGGTTGAGGATAGGATAGGATAGAGGATAGGATAGGATAGCGGATAGGATAGGATAGAGGATAGGATAGGATAGAGGATAGGATAGGATAGAGAATAGGATAGGATAGAGGATAGGATAGGGTAGAGGATAGGATAGGATTGAGGGTACGATAGGATAGTGGATAGGGTTTGATAGAGGATAGTATAGGATAGAGGATATGATAGGATAGAGGATAGGATAGGATAGAGGATAGGATAGGATAGAGAATAGGATAGGATAGAGGATAGGATAGGATAGAGGATAGGATACGATAGAGGGTAGGATAGGATACAGGATAGGATAGGATAGAGAATAGGATAGGATAGAGGATAGGATAGGATGGAGGATTGGGTAGGATAGACGATAGCATACGATAGACGATAGGATAGGGTGGAGAATAGGATAGGATGGAGGATTGGGTAGGATAGAGGATAGGATACGGTAGAGGATAGGATAGGATAGCGAACACGATAGAGGATTGGATAGGATAGAGGATAGGATAGGATAGAGTATAGGATAGGATAGAGGATAGGATAGGATAGAGGATAGGATAGGATAGAGAATAGGATAGGATAGAGGATAGGATAGGATAGAGGATAGGATAGGATTGAGGGTACGATAGGATAGTGGATAGGATAGGATAGAGGATAGGATAGGATAGAGGATATGATAGGATAGAGGATAGGATATAGGATTGGATAGGATAGAGGATAGAATAGGATAGAGGATAAAATAGGATAGAGGATAGGATATGATAGAGGATAGGATAGGATAGGATAGAGGATAGGATAGGATAGAGGATAGGATAGGATAGGATAGAGGATAGGATAGGATAGAGGATAGGATAGGATAGAGAATAGGATAGGATAGAGGATAGGATAGGATAGAAGATAGGATAGGATTGAGGGTACGATAGGATAGTGGATAGGATAGGATAGAGGATAGGATAGGATAGAGGATATGATAGGATAGAGGATAGGATAGGATAGAGGATAGGATAGAATAGTGGATAGGATAGGATAGAGGATAGGATAGGATAGAGGATAGGATAGGATAGAGAATAGGATAGGATAGAGGATAGGATAGGATAGAGGATAGGATAGGATAGAGGATAGGATACGATAGAGGATAGGATAGGATAGAGGATAGGAAAGGATAAACGATAGGATAGGATAGAGGATAGGATAGGATAGAGGATAGGATATAATAGAGGATAGGATAGGATAGAGGATAGGATACGATAGAGGATAGGATAGGATAGCGGATCGGATATGTTAGAAGATAGGATAGGACAGAGGATAGGATAGGATAGAGGATAGGATAGGATAGAGGATAGGATAGGATAGAGGATAGGATACGATAGAGGATAGGATAGGATAGAGAATAGGATATAGGATTGGATAGGATAGCGGATAGGATAGGATAGAGGATAGGATAGGATAGAGGATAGGATATGATAGAGGATAGGATAGGATAGAGGATAGGATAGGATAGAGGATAGGATACGATAGAGGATAGGATAGGATAGAGGATAGGATAGGATAGAGAATAGGATATAGGATTGGATAGGATAGCGGATAGGATAGGATAGAGGATAGGATAGGATAGAGGATAGGATATGATAGAGGATAGGATAGGATAGAGGATAGGATACGATAGAGGATAGGATAGGATAGCGGATCGGATATGTTAGAAGATAGGATAGGATAGAGAATAGGATATAGGATTGGATAGGATAGCGGATAGGATAGGATAGAGGATAGGATAGGATAGAGGATAGGATATGATAGAGGATAGGATAGGATAGAGGATAGGATACGATAGAGGATAGGATAGGATAGCGGATCGGATATGTTAGAAGATAGGATAGGACAGAGGATAGGATAGGATAGAGGATAGGATAGGATAGAGGATAGGATAGGATAGAGGATAGGATACGATAGAGGATAGGATAGGATAGAGAATAGGATATAGGATTGGATAGGATAGCGGATAGGATAGGATAGAGGATAGGATAGGATAGAGGATAGGATATGATAGAGGATAGGATAGGATAGAGGATAGGATAGGATAGAGGATAGGATACGATAGAGGATAGGATAGGATAGAGAATAGGATATAGGATTGGATGGGTTAGAGGATAGAATAGGATAGAGGATAGGATAGGATAGAGTATAGGATATAGGATTGGATAGGATAGAGGATAGAATAGGATAGAGGATTGGATAGGATAGCGGATAGGATATGTTAGAGGATAGGATACGATAGAGGATAGGATAGGATAGAGATAGGATAGGATAGAGGATAGGATAGGATAGAGGATAGGATAGGTTGAGGATAGGATAGGATAGAGGATAGGATAGGATAGCGGATAGGATATGTTAGAGGATAGGATAGGATAGAGGATAGGATAGGATAGAGGATAGGATAGGATAGAGGATAGGATAGGATAGAGGATAGGATAGGATAGAGAATAGGATAGGATAGAGGATAGGATAGGATAGAGGATAGGATAGGATTGAGGGTACGATAGGATAGTGGATAGGGTAGGATAGAGGATAGGATAGGATAGTGGATAGGATAGGATGGAGGATAGGATAGAGGATAGGATAGAGGATAGGATAGGATAGAGGATAGGATACGATAGAGGATAGGATAGGATAGAGGATAGGAAAGGATAAACGATAGAATAGGATAGATGATAGGATAGGATAGAGGATAGGATAGGATAGAGGATAGGATAGGATAGAGGATAGGATAGGATAGGATAGAGGATAGAATAGGATAGAGGATAGGATAGGGTAGAGGATAGGATAGGATAGAGAATAGGATAGGATAGAGGATAGGATAGCATAGAGGATAGGATAGGATTGAGGGTAGGATAGGATAGTGGATAGGATAGGATAGAGGATAGGATAGGATAGAGGATATGATATGATAGAGGATAGGATAGGGTAGAGGATAGGATAGAATAGTGGATAGGATAGGATGGAGGATAGGATAGAGGATAGGATAGAGGATAGGATAGGATAGAGGATAGGATACGATAGAGGATAGGATAGGATAGAGGATAGGAAAGGATAAACGATAGAATAGGATAGATGATAGGATAGGATAGAGGATAGGATAGGATAGAGGATAGGATAGGATAGAGGATAGGATAGGATAGGATAGAGGATATAATAGGATAGTGGATTGGATAGGATAGAGGATAGGATACGATAGAGGATAGGATAGGATAGAGAATAGCATATAGGATTGGCTAGGACAGAGGATAGAATAGGATAGAGGATAGGATAGGATAGAGGATAGGATAGGATAGAGGATAGGATAGGATAGAGAATAGGATAGGATAGAGGATAGGACAGGATAGAGGATAGGATACGATAGAGGGTAGGATAGGATACAGGATAGGATAGGATAGAGAATAGGATAGGATAGAGGATAGGATAGGATAGAGGATACGATATAGGATTGGATAGGATAGAGGATAGGATAGGATAGAGTATAGGATAGGATAGTGGATTGGATAGGATAGAGGATAGGATACGATAGAGGATAGGATAGGATAGAGAATAGGATAGGATAGAGGATAGGATAGGGTAGAGGATAGGATAGGATAGAGGATAATATACGGTAGAGGATAGGATAGGATAGAGGATAGGATAGGATAGAGGATAGGATAGGATAGAGGATAGGATAGGATAGAATATAGGATAGGATAGAGGATAGGATAGGATAAACGATAGGATAGGATAGAGGATAGGATAGGATAGAGGATAGGATAAGATAGAGGATAGGATAGGATAGGATAGAGGATAGGATAGGATAGAGTATAGGATAGGATAGTGGATTGGATAGGATAGAGGATAGGATACGATAGAGGATAGGATAGGATAGAGAATAGGATATAGGATTGGCTAGGATAGAGGAGAGAATACGATAGAGGATAGGATAGGATAGAGGATAGGATATGATAGAGGATAGGATAGGATAGAGGATAGGATACGATAGAGGATAGGATAGGATAGCGGATCGGATATGTTAGAGGATAGGATAGGATAGAGGAAAGGATAGGATAGAGGATAGGATAGGATAGAGGATAGGATAGGATAGAGGATAGGATACGATAGAGGATATGATAGGATAGAGGATAGGATAGCGAATAGGATAGAGGATAGGATAGAGGATAGGAAAGGATAAACGATAGGATAGGATAGAGGATAGGATAGGATAGAGGATAGGATATGATAGAGGATAGGATAGGATAGAGGATAGGATAGGATAGAGGATAGGATAGGATAGAGGATAGGATACGATAGAGGATAGGATAGGATAGAGAATAGGATATAGGATTGGATAGGATAGCGGATAGGATAGGATAGAGGATAGGATAGGATAGAGGATAGGATATGATAGAGGATAGGATAGGATAGAGGATAGGATACGATAGAGGATAGGATAGGATAGAGGATAGGATACGATAGAGGATAGGATAGGATAGCGGATCGGATATGTTAGAGGATAGGATAGGATAGAGGATAGGATAGGATGGAGGATAGGATAGGATAGAGGTTAGGATACGATAGAGGATAGGATACGATAGAGGATAGGATTGGATAGGATAGAGGATAGAATAGGATAGAGGATAGGATAGGATAGCGGATAGGATATGTTAGAGGATAGGATAGGATAGAGGATAGGATAGGATAGAGATAGGATAGGATAGAGAATAGGATATAGGATTGGATAGGATAGCGGATAGGATAGGATAGAGGATAGGATAGGATAGAGGATAGGATATGATAGAGGATAGGATAGGATAGAGGATAGGATACGATAGAGGATAGGATAGGATAGAGGATAGGATACGATAGAGGATAGGATAGGATAGCGGATCGGATATGTTAGAGGATAGGATAGGATAGAGGATAGGATATGATAGAGGATAGGATAGGATAGAGGATAGGATACGATAGAGGATAGGATATGTTAGAGGATAGGATAGGATAGAGGATAGGATAGGATAGAGGATAGGATACGATAGAGGATAGGATAGGATAGCGGATCGGATATGTTAGAGGATAGGATAGGATAGAGGATAGGATAGGATAGAGGATAGGATAGGATAGAGGATAGGATAGGATAGAGGTTAGGATACGATAGAGGATAGGATACGATAGAGGATAGGATTGGATAGGATAGAGGATAGAATAGGATAGAGGATAGGATAGGATAGCGGATAGGATATGTTAGAGGATAGGATAGGATAGAGGATAGGATAGGATAGAGATAGGATAGGATAGAGAATAGGATATAGGATTGGATAGGATAGCGGATAGGATAGGATAGAGGATAGGATATGATAGAGGATAGGATAGGATAGAGGATAGGATACGATAGAGGATAGGATAGGATAGAGGATAGGATACGATAGAGGATAGGATAGGATAGCGGATCGGATATGTTAGAGGATAGGATAGGATAGAGGATAGGATAGGATAGAGGATAGGATAGGATAGAGAATAGGATAGGATAGAGGATAGGATAGGATAGAGGATAGGATAGGATTGAGGGTACGATAGGATAGTGGATAGGGTAGGATAGAGGATAGGATAGGATAGAGGATATGATAGGATAGAGGATAGGATAGGATAGAGATAGGATAGGATAGAGGATAGGATAGGATAGAGGATAGGATAGGTTGAGGATAGGATAGGATAGAGGATAGGATAGGATAGCGGATAGGATATGTTAGAGGATAGGATAGGATAGAGGATAGGATAGGATAGAGGATAGGATAGGATAGAGGATAGGATAGGATAGAGGATAGGATAGGATAGAGGATAGGATAGGATTGAGGGTACGATAGGATAGTGGATAGGGTAGGATAGAGGATAGGATAGGATAGAGGATATGATAGGATAGAGGATAGGATAGGAAAGAGGATAGGATAGGATAGAGGATAGGATAGGATAGAGAATAGCATAGGATAGAGGATAGGATAGCATATAGGATAGGATAGGATTGAGGGTACGATAGGATAGATGATAGAATAGGATAGAGGATAGGATAGGATAGAGGATAGGATAGGATAGAGGATAGGATAGGATAGAGAATAGGATAGGATAGAGGATAGGATAGGATAGAGGATAGGATACGATAGAGGATAGGATAGGATAGAGAATAGGATATAGGATTGGATAGGATAGGATAGAGGATAGGATACGATAGAGGATAGGATAGGATAGAGAATAGGATATAGGATTGGATAGGATAGCGGATAGGATAGGATAGAGGATAGGATAGGATGGAGGATAGGATATGATAGAGGATAGGATAGGATAGAGGATAGGATAGGATAGAGATAGGATAGGATAGAGAATAGGATATAGGATTGGATAGGATAGCGGATAGGATAGGATAGAGGATAGGATAGGATAGAGGATAGGATATGATAGAGGATAGGATAGGATAGAGGATAGGATACGATAGAGGATAGGATAGGATAGAGGATAGGATACGATAGAGGATAGGATAGGATAGCGGATCGGATATGTTAGAGGATAGGATAGGATAGAGGATAGGATATGATAGAGGATAGGATAGGATAGAGGATAGGATACGATAGAGGATAGGATATGTTAGATCATAGGATAGGATAGAGGATAGGATAGGATAGAGGATAGGATACGATAGAGGATAGGATAGGATAGCGGATCGGATATGTTAGAGGATAGGATAGGATAGAGGATAGGATAGGATAGAGGATAGGATAGGATAGAGGATAGGATAGGATAGAGGATAGGATAGGATAGAGGATAGGATAGGATAGAGGATAGGATAGGATAGAGAATAGGATAGGATAGAGGATAGGATAGGATAGAGGATAGGATAGGATTGAGGGTACGATAGGATAGTGGATAGGGTAGGATAGAGGATAGGATAGGATAGAGGATATGATAGGATAGAGGATAGGTTAGGATAGAGGATAGGATAGGATAGAGAATAGGATATAGGATTGGATAGGATAGAGGATAGAATAGGATAGAGGATAAGATAGGATAGAGGATAGGATATGATAGAGGATAGGATAGGATAGAGGATAGGATAGGATAGAGGATAGAATAGGATAGAGGATAGGATAGGGTAGAGGATAGGATAGGATAGAGAATAGGATAGGATAGAGGATAGGATAGCATAGAGGATAGGATAGGATTGAGGGTAGGATAGGATAGTGGATAGGATAGGATAGAGGATAGGATAGGATAGAGGATATGATATGATAGAGGATAGGATAGGATAGAGGATAGGATAGAATAGTGGATAGGATAGGATGGAGGATAGGATAGAGGATAGGATAGAGGATAGGATAGGATAGAGGATAGGATACGATAGAGGATAGGATAGGATAGAGGATAGGAAAGGATAAACGATAGAATAGGATAGATGATAGGATAGGATAGAGGATAGGATAGGATAGAGGATAGGATAGGATAGAGGATAGGATAGGATAGGATAGAGGATATAATAGGATAGTGGATTGGATAGGATAGAGGATAGGATACGATAGAGGATAGGATAGGATAGAGAATAGCATATAGGATTGGCTAGGACAGAGGATAGAATACGATAGAGGATAGGATAGGATAGAGGATAGGATAGGATAGAGGATAGGATAGGATAGAGAATAGGATAGGATAGAGGATAGGACAGGATAGAGGATAGGATACGATAGAGGGTAGGATAGGATACAGGATAGGATAGGATAGAGAATAGGATAGGATAGAGGATAGGATAGGATAGAGGATACGATATAGGATTGGATAGGATAGAGGATAGGATAGGATAGAGGATAGGATAGGGTAGAGGATAGGATAGGATAGAGGATAGGATAGGATAGAGGATAGGATAGGGTAGAGGATAGGATAGGATAGAGGATAATATACGGTAGAGGATAGGATAGGATAGAGGATAGGATAGGATAGAGGATAGGATAGGATAGAGGATAGGATAGGATAGAATATAGGATAGTATAGAGGATAGGATAGGATAAACGATAGGATAGGATAGAGGATAGGATAGGATAGAGGATAGGATAAGATAGAGGATAGGATAGGATAGGATAGAGGATAGGATAGGATAGAGTATAGGATAGGATAGTGGATTGGATAGGATAGAGGATAGGATACGATAGAGGATAGGATAGGATAGAGAATAGGATATAGGATTGGCTAGGATAGAGGAGAGAATACGATAGAGGATAGGATAGGATAGAGGATAGGATATAATAGAGGATAGGATAGGATAGAGGATAGGATACGATAGAGGATAGGATAGGATAGCGGATCGGATATGTTAGAGGATAGGATAGGATAGAGGAAAGGATAGGATAGAGGATAGGATAGGATAGAGGATAGGATAGGATAGAGGATAGGATACGATAGAGGATATGATAGGATAGAGGATAGGATAGCGAATAGGATAGAGGATAGGATAGAGGATAGGAAAGGATAAACGATAGGATAGGATAGAGGATAGAATAGGATAGAGGATAGGATAGGATAGCGGATAGGATATGTTAGAGGATAGGATAGGAT
Source organism: Halictus rubicundus (assembly GCF_050948215.1). Taxonomy (NCBI): domain Eukaryota; kingdom Metazoa; phylum Arthropoda; class Insecta; order Hymenoptera; family Halictidae; genus Halictus; species Halictus rubicundus. Next base: position 141,181 of record NW_027488723.1, on the reverse strand, counting down.
AGAGGATAGGATAGGATAGAGATAGGATAGGATAGAGAATAGGATATAGGATTGGATAGGATAGCGGATAGAATAGGATAGAGGATAGGATAGGATAGCGGATAGGATATGTTAGAGGATAGGATAGGATAGAGGATAGGATAGGATAGAGATAGGATAGGATAGAGGATAGGATAGGATAGAGGATAGGATAGGTTGAGGATAGGATAGGATAGAGGATAGGATAGGATAGCGGATAGGATATGTTAGAGGATAGGATAGGATAGAGGATAGGATAGGATAGAGAATAGGATAGGATAGAGGATAGGATAGGATAGAGGATAGGATAGGATTGAGGGTACGATAGGATAGTGGATAGGGTAGGATAGAGGATAGAATAGGATAGAGGATATGATAGGATAGAGGATAGGATAGGATAGAGATAGGATAGGATAGAGGATAGGATAGGATAGAGGATAGGATAGGTTGAGGATAGGATAGGATAGAGGATAGGATAGGATAGCGGATAGGATATGTTAGAGGATAGGATAGGATAGAGGATAGGATAGGATAGAGGATAGGATAGGATAGAGGATAGGATAGGATAGAGGATAGGATAGGATAGAGGATAGGATAGGATTGAGGGTACGATAGGATAGTGGATAGGGTAGGATAGAGGATAGGATAGGATAGAGGATATGATAGGATAGAGGATAGGATAGGAAAGAGGATAGGATAGGATAGAGGATAGGATAGGATAGAGAATAGCATAGGATAGAGGATAGGAAAGCATATAGGATAGGATAGGATTGAGGGTACGATAGGATAGATGATAGAATAGGATAGAGGATAGGATAGGATAGAGGATAGGATAGGATAGAGGATAGGATAGGATAGAGAATAGGATAGGATAGAGGATAGGATAGGATAGAGGATAGGATACGATAGAGGATAGGATAGGATAGAGAATAGGATATAGGATTGGATAGGATAGCGGATAGGATAGGATAGAGGATAGGATAGGATGGAGGATAGGATATGATAGAGGATAGGATAGGATAGAGGATAGGATAGGATAGAGATAGGATAGGATACAGAATAGGATATAGGATTGGATAGGATAGCGGATAGGATAGGATAGAGGATAGGATAGGATAGAGGATAGGATATGATAGAGGATAGGATAGGATAGAGGATAGGATACGATAGAGGATAGGATAGGATAGAGGATAGGATACGATAGAGGATAGGATAGGATAGCGGATCGGATATGTTAGAGGATAGGATAGGATAGAGGATAGGATATGATAGAGGATAGGATAGGATAGAGGATAGGATACGATAGAGGATAGGATATGTTAGATCATAGGATAGGATAGAGGATAGGATAGGATAGAGGATAGGATACGATAGAGGATAGGATAGGATAGCGGATCGGATATGTTAGAGGATAGGATAGGATAGAGGATAGGATAGGATAGAGGATAGGATAGGATAGAGGATAGGATAGGATACAGGATAGGATAGGATAGAGGTTAGGATACGATAGAGGATAGGATACGATAGAGGATAGGATTGGATAGGATAGAGGATAGAATAGGATAGAGGATAGGATAGGATAGCGGATAGGATATGTTAGAGGATAGGATAGGATAGAGGATAGGATAGGATAGAGATAGGATAGGATAGAGAATAGGATATAGGATTGGATAGGATAGCGGATAGGATAGGATAGAGGATAGGATAGGATAGAGGATAGGATATGATAGAGGATAGGATACGATAGAGGATAGGATAGGATAGAGAATAGGATATAGGATTGGATAGGATAGCGGATAGGATAGGATAGAGGATAGGATAGGATAGAGGATAGGATATGATAGAGGATAGGATAGGATAGAGGATAGGATACGATAGAGGATAGGATAGGATAGAGGATAGGATACGATAGAGGATAGGATAGGATAGCGGATCGGATATGTTAGAGGATAGGATAGGATAGAGGATAGGATAGGATGGAGGATAGGATAGGATAGAGGTTAGGATACGATAGAGGATAGGATACGATAGAGGATAGGATTGGATAGGATAGAGGATAGAATAGGATAGAGGATAGGATAGGATAGCGGATAGGATATGTTAGAGGATAGGATAGGATAGAGGATAGGATAGGATAGAGATAGGATAGGATAGAGAATAGGATATAGGATTGGATAGGATAGCGGATAGAATAGGATAGAGGATAGGATAGGATAGCGGATAGGATATGTTAGAGGATAGGATAGGATAGAGGATAGGATAGGATAGAGATAGGATAGGATAGAGGATAGGATAGGATAGAGGATAGGATAGGTTGAGGATAGGATAGGATAGAGGATAGGATAGGATAGCGGATAGGATATGTTAGAGGATAGGATAGGATAGAGGATAGGATAGGATAGAGAATAGGATAGGATAGAGGATAGGATAGGATAGAGGATAGGATAGGATTGAGGGTACGATAGGATAGTGGATAGGGTAGGATAGAGGATAGGATAGGATAGAGGATATGATAGGATAGAGGATAGGATAGGATAGAGATAGGATAGGATAGAGGATAGGATAGGATAGAGGATAGGATAGGTTGAGGATAGGATAGGATAGAGGATAGGATAGGATAGCGGATAGGATATGTTAGAGGATAGGATAGGATAGAGGATAGGATAGGATAGAGGATAGGATAGGATAGAGGATAGGATAGGATAGAGGATAGGATAGGATAGAGGATAGGATAGGATTGAGGGTACGATAGGATAGTGGATAGGGTAGGATAGAGGATAGGATAGGATAGAGGATATGATAGGATAGAGGATAGGATAGGAAAGAGGATAGGATAGGATAGAGAATAGGATAGGATAGAGAATAGCATAGGATAGAGGATAGGATAGCATATAGGATAGGATAGGATTGAGGGTACGATAGGATAGATGATAGAATAGGATAGAGGATAGGATAGGATAGAGGATAGGATAGGATAGAGGATAGGATAGGATAGAGAATAGGATAGGATAGAGGATAGGATAGGATAGAGGATAGGATACGATAGAGGATAGGATAGGATAGAGAATAGGATATAGGATTGGATAGGATAGCGGATAGGATAGGATAGAGGATAGGATAGGATGGAGGATAGGATATGATAGAGGATAGGATAGGATAGAGGATAGGATACGATAGAGGATAGGATAGGATAGCGGATCGGATATGTTAGAGGATAGGATAGGATAGAGGATAGGATAGGATAGAGGATAGGATAGGATAGAGGTTAGGATAGGATAGAGGATAGGATACGATAGAGGATAGGATAGGATAGAGAATAGGATATAGGATTGGATAGGATAGAGGATAGAATAGGATAGAGGATAGGATAGGATAGAGAATAGGATATAGGATTGGATAGGATAGAGGATAGAATAGGATAGAGGATAGGATAGGATAGCGGATAGGATATGTTAGAGGATAGGATAGGATAGAGGATAGGATAGGATAGAGGATAGGATAGGATAGAGGATAGGATAGGATAGAGGATAGGATAGGATAGATGATAGGATAGGTTGAGGATAGGATAGGATAGAGGATAGGATAGGATAGAGGATAGGATAGGATAGAGGATAGGATAGGATAGAGGATAGGATAGGATAGAGGATAGGATAGGATAGCGGATAGGATAGGATAGAGGATAGGATAGGATAGAGGATAGGATATGATAGAGGATAGGATACGATAGAGGATAGGATACGATAGAGGATAGGATAGGATAGCGGATAGGATATGTTAGAGGATAAGATAGGATAGAGGATAGGATAGGATAGAGATAGGATAGGATAGAGAATAGGATATAGGATTGGATAGGATAGCGGATAGGATAGGATAGAGGATAGGATAGGATAGAGGATAGGATATGATAGAGGATAGGATACGATAGAGGATAGGATAGGATAGAGAATAGGATATAGGATTGGATAGGATAGCGGATAGGATAGGATAGAGGATAGGATAGGATAGAGGATAGGATATGATAGAGGATAGGATAGGATAGAGGATAGGATACGATAGAGGATAGGATAGGATAGAGGATAGGATACGATAGAGGATAGGATAGGATAGCGGATCGGATATGTTAGAGGATAGGATAGGATAGAGGATAGGATAGGATGGAGGATAGGATAGGATAGAGGTTAGGATACGATAGAGGATAGGATACGATAGAGGATAGGATTGGATAGGATAGAGGATAGAATAGGATAGAGGATAGGATAGGATAGCGGATAGGATATGTTAGAGGATAGGATAGGATAGAGGATAGGATAGGATAGAGATAGGATAGGATAGAGAATAGGATATAGGATTGGATAGGATAGCGGATAGAATAGGATAGAGGATAGGATAGGATAGCGGATAGGATATGTTAGAGGATAGGATAGGATAGAGGATAGGATAGGATAGAGATAGGATAGGATAGAGGATAGGATAGGATAGAGGATAGGATAGGTTGAGGATAGGATAGGATAGAGGATAGGATAGGATAGCGGATAGGATATGTTAGAGGATAGGATAGGATAGAGGATAGGATAGGATAGAGAATAGGATAGGATAGAGGATAGGATAGGATAGAGGATAGGATAGGATTGAGGGTACGATAGGATAGTGGATAGGGTAGGATAGAGGATAGGATAGGATAGAGGATATGATAGGATAGAGGATAGGATAGGATAGAGATAGGATAGGATAGAGGATAGGATAGGATAGAGGATAGGATAGGTTGAGGATAGGATAGGATAGAGGATAGGATAGGATAGCGGATAGGATATGTTAGAGGATAGGATAGGATAGAGGATAGGATAGGATAGAGGATAGGATAGGATAGAGGATAGGATAGGATAGAGGATAGGATAGGATAGAGGATAGGATAGGATAGAGGATAGGATAGGATTGAGGGTACGATAGGATAGTGGATAGGGTAGGATAGAGGATAGGATAGGATAGAGGATATGATAGGATAGAGGATAGGATAGGAAAGAGGATAGGATAGGATAGAGGATAGGATAGGATAGAGAATAGCATAGGATAGAGGATAGGATAGCATATAGGATAGGATAGGATTGAGGGTACGATAGGATAGATGATAGAATAGGATAGAGGATAGGATAGGATAGAGGATAGGATAGGATAGAGGATAGGATAGGATAGAGAATAGGATAGGATAGAGGATAGGATAGGATAGAGGATAGGATACGATAGAGGATAGGATAGGATAGAGAATAGGATATAGGATTGGATAGGATAGCGGATAGGATAGGATAGAGGATAGGATAGGATGGAGGATAGGATATGATAGAGGATAGGATAGGATAGAGGATAGGATACGATAGAGGATAGGATAGGATAGCGGATCGGATATGTTAGAGGATAGGATAGGATAGAGGATAGGATAGGATAGAGGATAGGATAGGATAGAGGTTAGGATAGGATAGAGGATAGGATACGATAGAGGATAGGATAGGATAGAGAATAGGATATAGGATTGGATAGGATAGAGGATAGAATAGGATAGAGGATAGGATAGGATAGAGAATAGGATATAGGATTGGATAGGATAGAGGATAGAATAGGATAGAGGATAGGATAGGATAGCGGATAGGATATGTTAGAGGATAGGATAGGATAGAGGATAGGATAGGATAGAGGATAGGATAGGATAGAGGATAGGATAGGATAGACGATAGGATAGGATAGAGGATAGGATAGGTTGAGGATAGGATAGGATAGAGGATAGGATAGGATAGAGGATAGGATAGGATAGAGGATAGGATAGGATAGAGGATAGGATAGGATAGAGGATAGGATAGGATAGAGGATAGGATAGGATAGCGGATAGGATAGGATAGAGGATAGGATAGGATAGAGGATAGGATATGATAGAGGATAGGATACGATAGAGGATAGGATACGATAGAGGATAGGATAGGATAGCGGATAGGATATGTTAGAGGATAAGATAGGATAGAGGATAGGATATGATAGAGGATAGGATAGGATAGAGGATAGGAAAGGATAGAGGATAGGATAGGATAGAGGATAGGATAGGATAGAGGATAGGATAGGATAGAAAATAGGATAGGATAGAGGATAGGATAGCATAGAGGACAGGATAGGATTGAGGGTACGATAGGATAGAGGATAGAATAGGATAGAGGATAGGATAGGATAGAGGATAGGATAGGATAGAGGATAGGATAGGATAGAGAATAGGATAGGATAGAGGATAGGATAGGATAGAGGATAGGATACGATAGAGGGTAGGATAGGATACAGGATAGGATAGGATAGAGAATAGGATAGGATAGAGGATAGGATAGGATGGAGGATTGGGTAGGATAGACGATAGCATACGATAGAGGATAGGATAGGGTGGAGAATAGGATAGGATGGAGGATTGGGTAGGATAGAGGATAGGATACGGTAGAGGATAGGATAGGATAGCGAACACGATAGAGGATTGGATAGGATAGAGGATGGGATAGGATAGAGTATAGGATAGGATAGAGGATAGGATAGGATAGAGGATAGGATAGGATAGAGAATAGGATAGGATAGAGGATAGGATAGGATAGAGGATATGATAGGATAGAGGATAGGATATAGGATTGGATAGGATAGAGGATAGAATAGGATAGAGGATAAAATAGGATAGAGGATAGGATATGATAGAGGATAGGATAGGATAGGATAGAGGATAGGATAGGATAGAAGATAGGATAGGATTGAGGGTACGATAGGATAGTGGATAGGATAGGATAGAGGATAGGATAGGATAGAGGATATGATAGGATAGAGGATAGGATAGGATAGAGGATAGGATAGAATAGTGGATAGGATATGATAGAGGATAGGATAGGATAGAGGATAGGATACGATAGAGGATAGGATGGGATAGCGGATCGGATATGTTAGAAGATAGGATAGGACAGAGGATAGGATAGGATAGAGGATAGGATAGGATAGAGGATAGGATAGGATAGAGGATAGGATACGATAGAGGATAGGATAGGATAGAGAATAGGATATAGGATTGGATAGGATAGCGGATAGGATAGGATAGAGGATAGGATAGGATAGAGGATAGGATATGATAGAGGATAGGATAGGATAGAGGATAGGATACGATAGAGGATAGGATAGGATAGCGGATCGGATATGTTAGAGGATAGGATAGGATAGAGGATAGGATAGGATAGAGGATAGGATAGGATAGAGTATAGGATAGGATAGAGGATAGGATAGGATAGTGGATAGGATAGGATAGAGGATAGGATAGGATAGAGGATACGATATAGGATTGGATAGGATAGAGGATAGGATACGATAGAGGATAGGATAGGATAGAGAATAGGATATAGGATTGGATAGGATAGAGGATAGAATAGGATAGAGGATAGGATAGGATAGAGAATAGGATATAGGATTGGATAGGATAGAGGATAGAATAGGATAGAGGATAGGATAGGATAGAGATAGGATAGGATAGAGGATAGGATAGGATAGAGGATAGGATAGGTTGAGGATAGGTTAGGATAGAGGATAGGATAGGATAGCGGATAGGATACGATAGAGGATAGGATAGGATAGAGAATAGGATATAGGATTGGATAGGATAGCGGATAGGATAGGATAGAGGATAGGATAGGATAGAGGATAGGATATGATAGAGGATAGGATAGGATAGAGGATAGGATACGATAGAGGATAGGATAGGATAGCGGATCGGATATGTTAGAGGATAGGATAGGATAGAGGATAGGATAGGATAGAGGATAGTATAGGATAGAGTATAGGATAGGATAGAGGATAGGATAGGATAGTGGATAGGATAGGATAGAGGATAGGATAGGATAGAGGATACGATATAGGATTGGATAGGATAGAGGATAGGATAGGATAGAGATAGGATAGGATAGAGGATAGTATAGGATAGAGGATAGGATAGGTTGAGGATAGGATAGGATAGAGGATAGGATAGGATAGCGGATAGGATATGTTAGAGGATAGGATAGGATAGAGGAAAGGATAGGATAGAGGATAGGATAGGATAGAGGATAGGATAGGATAGAGGATAGGATAGGATAGAGAATAGGATAGGATAGAGGATAGGATAGGATAGAGGATAGGATAGGATTGAGGGTACGATAGGATAGTGGATAGGGTAGGATAGAGGATAGGATAGGATAGAGGATATGATAGGATAGAGGATAGGTTAGGATAGAGGATAGGATAGGATAGAGAATAGGATATAGGATTGGATAGGATAGAGGATAGAATAGGATAGAGGATAAGATAGGATAGAGGATAGGATATGATAGAGGATAGGATAGGATAGAGGATAGGATAGGATAGAGGATAGGATAGGATAGAGGATAGGATAGAGTAGAGGATAGGATAGGATAGAGAATAGGATAGGATAGCATAGAGGATAGGATAGGATTGAGGGTAGGATAGGATAGTGGATAGGATAGGATAGAGGATAGGATAGGATAGAGGATATGATATGATAGAGGATAGGATAGGATAGAGGATAGGATAGAATAGTGGATAGGATAGGATGGAGGATAGGATAGAGGATAGGATAGAGGATAGGATAGGATAGAGGATAGGATACGATAGAGGATAGGATAGGATAGAGGATAGGAAAGGATAAACGATAGAATAGGATAGATGATAGGATAGGATAGAGGATAGGATAGGATAGAGGATAGGATAGGATAGAGGATAGGATAGGATAGAGGATAGGATAGGATAGTGGATTGGATAGGATAGAGGATAGGATACGATAGAGGATAGGATAGGATAGAGAATAGGATATAGGATTGGCTAGGACAGAGGATAGAATAGGATAGAGGATAGGATAGGATAGAGGATAGGATAGGATAGAGGATAGGATAGGATAGAGAATAGGATAGGATAGAGGATAGGATAGGATAGAGGATAGGATACGATAGAGGGTACGATAGGATACAGGATAGGATAGGATAGAGAATAGGATAGGATAGAGGATAGGATAGGATAGAGGATACGATATAGGATTGGATAGGATAGAGGATAGGATAGGATAGAGGATAGGATAGGGTAGAGGATAGGATAGGATAGAGGATAGGATAGGATAGAGGATAGGATAGGGTAGAGGATAGGATAGGATAGAGGATAATATACGGTAGAGGATAGGATAGGATAGAGGATAGGATAGGATAGAGGATAGGATAGGATAAACGATAGGATAGGATAGAGGATAAGATAGGATAGAGGATAGGATAAGATAGAGGATAGGATAGGATAGTGGATAGGATAGGATAGAGGATAGGATAGGATAGAGGATAGGATAGGATAGAGGATAGGATAGGATAGAGAATAGGATATAGGATTGGATAGGATAGCGGATAGGATAGGATAGAGGATAGGATAGGATAGAGGATAGGATATGATAGAGGATAGGATAGGATAGAGGATAGGATAGGATAGGATAGAGGATAGGATAGGATAGAGGATAGGATAGGATGGAGAATAGGATATAGGATTGGATAGGATAGAAAATAGGATATAGGATTGGATAGGATAGATGATAGAATAGTATAGAGGATAGGATAGGATAGAGGATAGCATATGATAGAGGATAGGATAGGATAGAGGATAGGATAGGGTAGAGGATAGGATAGGATAGAGAATAGGATAGGATAGAGGATAGGATAGCATAGAGGATAGGATAGGATTGAGGGTAGGATAGGATAGTGGATAGGATAGGATAGAGGATTGGATAGGATAGAGGATATGATATGATAGAGGATAGGATAGGATAGAGGATAGGATAGGATAGCGGATAGGATAGGATAGAGGATAGGATATGATACAGGATAGGATAGGATAGAGAATAGGATAGGATAGAGGATAGGATAGGGTAGAGGATAGGATAGGATAGAGGATAGGATACGATAGAGGATAGGATAGGATAGAGAATAGGATATAGGATTGGATAGGATAGAGGATAGAATAGGATAGAGGATAGAATAGGATAGAGGATAGGATAGGATAGAGGATAGGATAGGATAGAGGATAGGATAGGATAGAGAATAGGATAGGATAGAGGATAGGATAGGATAGAGGATAGGATACGATAGAGGGTAGGATAGGATACAGGATAGGATAGGATAGGATAGAGGATAGGATAGGATAGAGGATAGGATAGGATGGAGAATAGGATATAGGATTGGATAGGATAGAAAATAGGATATAGGATTGGATAGGATAGATGATAGAATAGTATAGAGGATAGGATAGGATAGAGGATAGGATATGATAGAGGATAGGATAGGATAGAGGATAGGATAGGGTAGAGGATAGGATAGGATAGAGAATAGGATAGGATAGAGGATAGGATAGCATAGAGGATAGGATAGGATTGAGGGTAGGATAGGATAGTGGATAGGATAGGATAGAGGATTGGATAGGATAGAGGATATGATATGATAGAGGATAGGATAGGATAGAGGATAGGATAGGATAGCGGATAGGATAGGATAGAGGATAGGATATGATAGAGGATAGGATAGGATAGAGGATAGGATAGGATAGAGGATAGGATAGGATAGAGGATAGGATAGGATAGAGGATATGATAGGATAGGGGATAGGATAGGATAGAGGATAGGATAGAGGATAGGATAGAGGATAGAATAGGATAGAGGATAGGATAGAGGATAGGATAGAGGATAGAATAGGATAGAGGATAGGATAGGATAGCGGATAGGATATGTTAGAGGATAGAGAATAGGATATAGGATTGGATAGGATAGCGGATAGGATAGGATAGAGGATAGGATAGGATAGAGGATAGGATATGATAGAGGATAGGATATAGGATTGGATAGAATGGAGGATAGGATAGAGGATAGGATAGGATAGAGGATAGGATATGATAGAGGACAGGATATAGGATTGGATAGAATAGAGGATAGGATGGATGATAGGATAGGATAGAGGATAGGATATGATACAGGATAGGATAGGATAGAGAATAGGATAGGATAGAGGATAGGATAGGGTAGAGGATAGGATAGGATAGAGGATAGGATACGATAGAGGATAGGATAGGATAGAGAATAGGATATAGGATTGGATAGGATAGAGGATAGAATAGGATAGAGGATAGAATATAATAGAGGATAGGATAGGATAGAGGATAGGATAGGATAGAGGATAGGATAGGATAGAGAATAGGATAGGATAGAGGATAGGATAGGATAGAGGATAGGATACGATAGAGGGTAGGATAGGATACAGGATAGGATAGGATAGAGAATAGGATAGGATAGAGGATAGGATAGGATGGAGGATTGGGTAGGATAGACGATAGCATACGATAGAGGATAGGATAGGGTGGAGAATAGGATAGGATGGAGGATTGGGTAGGATAGAGGATAGGATACGGTAGAGGATAGGATAGGATAGCGAACACGATAGAGGATTGGATAGGATAGAGGATAGGATAGGATAGAGTATAGGATAGGATAGAGGATAGGATAGGATAGAGGATAGGATAGGGTGGAGAATAGGATAGGATGGAGGATTGGGTAGGATAGAGGATAGGATACGGTAGAGGATAGGATAGGATAGCGAACACGATAGAGGATTGGATAGGATACAGGATAGGATAGGATAGAGTATAGGATAGGATAGAGAATAGGATAGGATAGAGGATAGGATAGGATAGAGGATATGATAGGATAGAGGATAGGATATAGGATTGGATAGGATAGAGGATAGAATAGGATAGAGGATAAAATAGGATAGAGGATAGGATATGATAGAGGATAGGATAGGATAGGATAGAGGATAGGATAGGATAGAGGATAGGATAGGATAGAGGATAGGATAGGATAGAGAATAGGATAGGATAGAGGATAGGATAGGATAGAAGATAGGATAGGATTGAGGGTACGATAGGATAGTGGATAGGATAGGATAGAGGATAGGATAGGATAGAGGATATGATAGGATAGAGGATAGGATAGGATAGAGGATAGGATAGAATAGTGGATAGGATAGGATAGAGGTTAGGATAGGATAGAGGATAGGATAGGATAGAGGATAGGATATGATAGAGGATAGGATAGGATAGAGGATAGGATACGATAGAGGATAGGATAGGATAGCGGATCGGATATGTTAGAAGATAGGATAGGACAGAGGATAGGATAGGATATAGGATAGGATAGGATAGAGGATAGGATAGGATAGAGGATAGGATACGATAGAGGATAGGATAGGATAGAGAATAGGATATAGGATTGGATAGGATAGCGGATAGGATAGGATAGAGGATAGGATAGGATAGAGGATAGGATATGATAGAGGATAGGATAGGATAGAGGATAGGATACGATAGAGGATAGGATAGGATAGCGGATCGGATATGTTAGAGGATAGGATAGGATAGAGGATAGGATAGGATAGAGGATACGATATAGGATTGGATAGGATAGAGGATAGGATACGATAGAGGATAGGATAGGATAGAGAATAGGATATAGGATTGGATAGGATAGAGGATAGAATAGGATAGAGGATAGGATAGGATAGAGAATAGGATATAGGATTGGATAGGATAGAGGATAGAATAGGATAGAGGATAGGATAGGATAGAGATAGGATAGGATAGAGGATAGGATAGGATAGAGGATAGGATAGGTTGACGATAGGTTAGGATAGAGGATAGGATAGGATAGCGGATAGGATACGATAGAGGATAGGATAGGATAGAGAATAGGATATAGGATTGGATAGGATAGCGGATAGGATAGGATAGAGGATAGGATAGGATAGAGGATAGGATACGATAGAGGATAGGATAGGATAGAGGATAGGATACGATAGAGGATAGGATAGGATAGCGGATCGGATATGTTAGAGGATAGGATAGGATAGAGGATAGGATAGGATAGAGGATAATATAGGATAGAGTATAGGATAGGATAGAGGATAGGATAGGATAGTGGATAGGATAGGATAGAGGATCGAGATAGGATAGAGGATACGATATACGATTGGATAGGATAGAGGATAGGATACGATAGAGGATAGGATAGGATAGAGAATAGGATATAGGATTGGATAGGATAGAGGATAGAATAGGATAGAGGATAGGATAGGATAGAGAATAGGATATAGGATTGGATATGTTAGAGGATAGGATAGGATAGAGGATAGGATAGGATAGAGATAGGATAGGATAGAGGATAGGATAGGATAGAGGATAGGATAGGTTGAGGATAGGATAGGATAGAGGATAGGATAGGATAGCGGATAGGATATGTTAGAGGATAGGATAGGATAGAGGATAGGATAGGATAGGATAGAGGATAGGATAGGATAGAGGATAGGATAGGATAGAGGATAGGATAGGATAGAGAATAGGATAGGATAGAGGATAGGATAGGATAGAGAATAGGATAGGATAGAGGATAGGATAGGATAGAGGATAGGATAGGATTGAGGGTACGATAGGATAGTGGATAGGGTAGGATAGAGGATAGGATAGGATAGAGGATAGGATAGGTTGAGGATAGGATAGGATAGAGGATAGGATAGGATAGCGGATAGGATATGTTAGAGGATAGGATAGGATAGAGGATAGGATAGGATAGAGGATAGGATAGGATAGAGGATAGGATAGGATAGAGAATAGGATAGGATAGAGGATAGGATAGGATAGAGAATAGGATAGGATAGAGGATAGGATAGGATAGAGGATAGGATAGGATTGAGGGTACGATAGGATAGTGGATAGGGTAGGATAGAGGATAGGATAGGATAGAGGATATGATAGGATAGAGGATAGGTTAAGATAGAGGATAGGATAGGATAGAGAATAGGATATAGGATTGGATAGGATAGAGGATAGAATAGGATAGAGGATAAGATAGGATAGAGGATAGGATATGATAGAGGATAGGATAGGATAGAGGATAGGATAGGATAGAGGATAGGATAGGATAGGATAGAGGATAGGATAGGATAGAGGATAGGATAGGATAGAGGATAGGATAGGATAGAGAATAGGATAGGATAGAGGATAGGATAGGATAGAAGATAGGATAGGATTGAGGGTACGATAGGATAGTGGATAGGATAGGATAGAGGATAGGATAGGATAGAGGATATGATAGGATAGAGGATAGGATAGGATAGAGGATAGGATAGAATAGTGGATAGGATAGGATAGAGGTTAGGATAGGATAGAGGATAGGATAGGATAGAGGATAGGATATGATAGAGGATAGGATAGGATAGAGGATAGGATACGATAGAGGATAGGATAGGATAGCGGATCGGATATGTTAGAAGATAGGATAGGACAGAGGATAGGATAGGATATAGGATAGGATAGGATAGAGGATAGGATAGGATAGAGGATAGGATACGATAGAGGATAGGATAGGATAGAGAATAGGATATAGGATTGGATAGGATAGCGGATAGGATAGGATAGAGGATAGGATAGGATAGAGGATAGGATATGATAGAGGATAGGATAGGATAGAGGATAGGATACGATAGAGGATAGGATAGGATAGCGGATCGGATATGTTAGAGGATAGGATAGGATAGAGGATAGGATAGGATAGAGGATACGATATAGGATTGGATAGGATAGAGGATAGGATACGATAGAGGATAGGATAGGATAGAGAATAGGATATAGGATTGGATAGGATAGAGGATAGAATAGGATAGAGGATAGGATAGGATAGAGAATAGGATATAGGATTGGATAGGATAGAGGATAGAATAGGATAGAGGATAGGATAGGATAGAGATAGGATAGGATAGAGGATAGGATAGGATAGAGGATAGGATAGGTTGACGATAGGTTAGGATAGAGGATAGGATAGGATAGCGGATAGGATACGATAGAGGATAGGATAGGATAGAGAATAGGATATAGGATTGGATAGGATAGCGGATAGGATAGGATAGAGGATAGGATAGGATAGAGGATAGGATACGATAGAGGATAGGATAGGATAGAGGATAGGATACGATAGAGGATAGGATAGGATAGCGGATCGGATATGTTAGAGGATAGGATAGGATAGAGGATAGGATAGGATAGAGGATAATATAGGATAGAGTATAGGATAGGATAGAGGATAGGATAGGATAGTGGATAGGATAGGATAGAGGATCGAGATAGGATAGAGGATACGATATACGATTGGATAGGATAGAGGATAGGATACGATAGAGGATAGGATAGGATAGAGAATAGGATATAGGATTGGATAGGATAGAGGATAGAATAGGATAGAGGATAGGATAGGATAGAGAATAGGATATAGGATTGGATATGTTAGAGGATAGGATAGGATAGAGGATAGGATAGGATAGAGATAGGATAGGATAGAGGATAGGATAGGATAGAGGATAGGATAGGTTGAGGATAGGATAGGATAGAGGATAGGATAGGATAGCGGATAGGATATGTTAGAGGATAGGATAGGATAGAGGATAGGATAGGATAGGATAGAGGATAGGATAGGATAGAGGATAGGATAGGATAGAGGATAGGATAGGATAGAGAATAGGATAGGATAGAGGATAGGATAGGATAGAGAATAGGATAGGATAGAGGATAGGATAGGATAGAGGATAGGATAGGATTGAGGGTACGATAGGATAGTGGATAGGGTAGGATAGAGGATAGGATAGGATAGAGGATAGGATAGGTTGAGGATAGGATAGGATAGAGGATAGGATAGGATAGCGGATAGGATATGTTAGAGGATAGGATAGGATAGAGGATAGGATAGGATAGAGGATAGGATAGGATAGAGGATAGGATAGGATAGAGAATAGGATAGGATAGAGGATAGGATAGGATAGAGAATAGGATAGGATAGAGGATAGGATAGGATAGAGGATAGGATAGGATTGAGGGTACGATAGGATAGTGGATAGGGTAGGATAGAGGATAGGATAGGATAGAGGATATGATAGGATAGAGGATAGGTTAAGATAGAGGATAGGATAGGATAGAGAATAGGATATAGGATTGGATAGGATAGAGGATAGAATAGGATAGAGGATAAGATAGGATAGAGGATAGGATATGATAGAGGATAGGATAGGATAGAGGATAGGATAGGATAGAGGATAGGATAGGATAGAGGATAGGATAGGATAGAGGATAGGATAGGATAGAGGATATGATAGGATAGGGGATAGGATAGGATAGAGGATAGGATAGAGGATAGGATAGAGGATAGGATAGAGGATAGAATAGGATAGAGGATAGGATAGAGGATAGGATAGAGGATAGAATAGGATAGAGGATAGGATAGGATAGCGGATAGGATATGTTAGAGGATAGAGAATAGGATATAGGATTGGATAGGATAGCGGATAGGATAGGATAGAGGATAGGATAGGATAGAGGATAGGATATGATAGAGGATAGGATATAGGATTGGATAGAATGGAGGATAGGATAGAGGATAGGATAGGATAGAGGATAGGATATGATAGAGGACAGGATATAGGATTGGATAGAATAGAGGATAGGATAGATGATAGGATAGGATAGAGGATAGGATATGATACAGGATAGGATAGGATAGAGAATAGGATAGGATAGAGGATAGGATAGGGTA
The DNA here is from genome assembly GCF_050948215.1 of Halictus rubicundus. Lineage (NCBI taxonomy): Eukaryota > Metazoa > Arthropoda > Insecta > Hymenoptera > Halictidae > Halictus > Halictus rubicundus. The sequence continues at coordinate 124,467 of NW_027488723.1, read as the reverse complement.
GAGGATAGGATAGGATAGAGGATAGGATACGATAGAGGATAGGATAGGATAGAGAATAGGATATAGGATTGGATAGGATAGAGGATAGAATAGGATAGAGGATAGAGGATAGGATAGGATAGAGGATAGGATAGGATAGAGGATAGGATAGGATAGAGAATAGGATATAGGATTGGATAGGATAGAGGATAGAATAGGATAGAGGATAGAATAGGATAGAGGATAGGATAGGATAGAGGATAGGATAGGATAGAGGATAGGATACGATAGAGGGTAGGATAGGATACAGGATAGGATAGGATAGAGAATAGGATAGGATAGAGGATAGGATAGGATGGAGGATTGGGTAGGATAGACGATAGCATACGATAGAGGATAGGATAGGGTGGAGAATAGGATAGGATGGAGGATTGGGTAGGATAGAGGATAGGATACGGTAGAGGATAGGATAGGATAGCGAACACGATAGAGGATTGGATAGGATAGAGGATAGGATAGGATAGAGTACAGGATAGGATAGAGGATAGGATAGGATAGAGGATAGGATAGGATAGGATAGAGAATAGGATACGATAGAGGATAGGATAGGATAGGATAGAGGATAGGATAGGATTGAGGGTACGATAGGATAGTGGATAGGGTAGGATAGAGGATAGGATAGGATAGAGGATATGATAGGATAGAGGATAGGTTAAGATAGAGGATAGGATAGGATAGAGAATAGGATATAGGATTGGATAGGATAGAGGATAGAATAGGATAGAGGATAGGATAGGATAGAGGATAGGATATGATAGAGGATAGGATAGGATAGAGGATAGGATAGGATAGAGGATAGGATAGGATAGAGGATAGGATAGGATAGAGGATAGGATAGGATAGAGGATATGATATAATAGGGGATAGGATAGGATAGAGGATAGGATAGAGGATAGGATAGAGGATAGGATAGAGGATAGAATAGGATAGAGGATAGGATAGGTTTAGCGGATAGGATATGTTAGAGGATAGAGAATAGGATATAGGATTGGATAGGATAGCGGATAGGATAGGATAGAGGATAGGATAGGATAGAGGATAGGATATGATAGAGGATAGGATATAGGATTGGATAGAATGGAGGATATGATAGAGGATAGGATAGGATAGAGGATAGGATATGATAGAGGACAGGATATAGGATTGGATAGAATAGAGGATAGGATAGATGATAGGATAGGATAGAGGATAGGATATGATACAGGATAGGATAGGATAGAGAATAGGATAGGATAGAGCATAGGATAGGGTAGAGGATAGGATAGGATAGAGGATAGGATACGATAGAGGATAGGATAGGATAGAGAATAGGATATAGGATTGGATAGGATAGAGGATAGAATAGGATAGAGGATAGAGGATAGGATAGGATAGAGGATAGGATAGGATAGAGGATAGGATAGGATAGAGAATAGGATATAGGATTGGATAGGATAGAGGATAGAATAGGATAGAGGATAGAATAGGATAGAGGATAGGATAGGATAGAGGATAGGATAGGATAGAGGATAGGATACGATAGAGGGTAGGATAGGATACAGGATAGGATAGGATAGAGAATAGGATAGGATAGAGGATAGGATAGGATAGAGGATAGGATAGGATGGAGGATTGGGTAGGATAGACGATAGCATACGATAGAGGATAGGATAGGGTGGAGAATAGGATAGGATGGGGGATTGGGTAGGATAGAGGATAGGATACGGTAGAGGATAGGATAGGATAGCGAACACGATAGAGGATTGGATAGGATAGAGGATAGGATAGGATAGAGTATAGGATAGGATAGAGGATAGGATAGGATAGAGGATAGGATAGGATAGGATAGAGAATAGGATAGGATAGAGGATAGGATAGGATAGGATAGAGGATAGGATAGGATTGAGGGTACGATAGGATAGTGGATAGGATAGGATAGAGGATAGGATAGGATAGAGGATAGGATAGGATAGAGGATAGGATAGGATAGAGGATAGGATACGATAGAGGGTAGGATAGGATACAGGATAGGATAGGATAGAGAATAGGATAGGATAGAGGATAGGATAGGATAGAGGATAGGATAGGATGGAGGATTGGGTAGGATAGACGATAGCATACGATAGAGGATAGGATAGGGTGGAGAATAGGATAGGATGGAGGATTGGGTAGGATAGAGGATAGGATACGGTAGAGGATAGGATAGGATAGCGAACACGATAGAGGATTGGATAGGATAGAGGATAGGATAGGATAGAGGATAGGATAGGATAGAGGATAGGATACGATAGAGGGTAGGATAGGATACAGGATAGGATAGGATAGAGAATAGGATAGGATAGAGGATAGGATAGGATGGAGGATTGGGTAGGATAGACGATAGCATACGATAGAGGATAGGATAGGGTGGAGAATAGGATAGGATGGAGGATTGGGTAGGATAGAGGATAGGATACGGTAGAGGATAGGATAGGATAGCGAACACGATAGAGGATTGGATAGGATAGAGGATAGGATAGGATAGAGTATAGGATAGGATAGAGGATAGGATAGGATAGAGGATAGGATAGGGTGGAGAATAGGATAGGATGGAGGATTGGGTAGGATAGAGGATAGGATACGGTAGAGGATAGGATAGGATAGCGAACACGATAGAGGATTGGATAGGATACAGGATAGGATAGGATAGAGTATAGGATAGGATAGAGAATAGGATAGGATAGAGGATAGGATAGGATAGAGGATATGATAGGATAGAGGATAGGATATAGGATTGGATAGGATAGAGGATAGAATAGGATAGAGGATAAAATAGGATAGAGGATAGGATATGATAGAGGATAGGATAGGATAGGATAGAGGATAGGATAGGATAGAGGATAGGATAGGATAGAGGATAGGATAGGATAGAGAATAGGATAGGATAGAGGATAGGATAGGATAGAAGATAGGATAGGATTGAGGGTACGATAGGATAGTGGATAGGATAGGATAGAGGATAGGATAGGATAGAGGATATGATAGGATAGAGGATAGGATAGGATAGAGGATAGGATAGAATAGTGGATAGGATAGGATAGAGGTTAGGATAGGATAGAGGATAGGATAGGATAGAGGATAGGATATGATAGAGGATAGGATAGGATAGAGGATAGGATACGATAGAGGATAGGATAGGATAGCGGATCGGATATGTTAGAAGATAGGATAGGACAGAGGATAGGATAGGATATAGGATAGGATAGGATAGAGGATAGGATAGGATAGAGGATAGGATACGATAGAGGATAGGATAGGATAGAGAATAGGATATAGGATTGGATAGGATAGCGGATAGGATAGGATAGAGGATAGGATAGGATAGAGGATAGGATATGATAGAGGATAGGATAGGATAGAGGATAGGATACGATAGAGGATAGGATAGGATAGCGGATCGGATATGTTAGAGGATAGGATAGGATAGAGGATAGGATAGGATAGAGGATACGATATAGGATTGGATAGGATAGAGGATAGGATACGATAGAGGATAGGATAGGATAGAGAATAGGATATAGGATTGGATAGGATAGAGGATAGAATAGGATAGAGGATAGGATAGGATAGAGAATAGGATATAGGATTGGATAGGATAGAGGATAGAATAGGATAGAGGATAGGATAGGATAGAGATAGGATAGGATAGAGGATAGGATAGGATAGAGGATAGGATAGGTTGACGATAGGTTAGGATAGAGGATAGGATAGGATAGCGGATAGGATACGATAGAGGATAGGATAGGATAGAGAATAGGATATAGGATTGGATAGGATAGCGGATAGGATAGGATAGAGGATAGGATAGGATAGAGGATAGGATACGATAGAGGATAGGATAGGATAGAGGATAGGATACGATAGAGGATAGGATAGGATAGCGGATCGGATATGTTAGAGGATAGGATAGGATAGAGGATAGGATAGGATAGAGGATAATATAGGATAGAGTATAGGATAGGATAGAGGATAGGATAGGATAGTGGATAGGATAGGATAGAGGATCGAGATAGGATAGAGGATACGATATACGATTGGATAGGATAGAGGATAGGATACGATAGAGGATAGGATAGGATAGAGAATAGGATATAGGATTGGATAGGATAGAGGATAGAATAGGATAGAGGATAGGATAGGATAGAGAATAGGATATAGGATTGGATATGTTAGAGGATAGGATAGGATAGAGGATAGGATAGGATAGAGATAGGATAGGATAGAGGATAGGATAGGATAGAGGATAGGATAGGTTGAGGATAGGATAGGATAGAGGATAGGATAGGATAGCGGATAGGATATGTTAGAGGATAGGATAGGATAGAGGATAGGATAGGATAGAGGATAGGATAGGATAGAGGATAGGATAGGATAGAGAATAGGATAGGATAGAGGATAGGATAGGATAGAGAATAGGATAGGATAGAGGATAGGATAGGATAGAGGATAGGATAGGATTGAGGGTACGATAGGATAGTGGATAGGGTAGGATAGAGGATAGGATAGGATAGAGGATAGGATAGGTTGAGGATAGGATAGGATAGAGGATATTATAGGATAGCGGATAGGATATGTTAGAGGATAGGATAGGATAGAGGATAGGATAGGATAGAGGATAGGATAGGATAGAGGATAGGATAGGATAGAGAATAGGATAGGATAGAGGATAGGATAGGATAGAGAATAGGATAGGATAGAGGATAGGATAGGATAGAGGATAGGATAGGATTGAGGGTACGATAGGATAGTGGATAGGGTAGGATAGAGGATAGGATAGGATAGAGGATATGATAGGATAGAGGATAGGTTAAGATAGAGGATAGGATAGGATAGAGAATAGGATATAGGATTGGATAGGATAGAGGATAGAATAGGATAGAGGATAAGATAGGATAGAGGATAGGATATGATAGAGGATAGGATAGGATAGAGGATAGGATAGGATAGAGGATAGGATAGGATAGAGGATAGGATAGGATAGAGGATAGGATAGGATAGAGGATATGATAGGATAGGGGATAGGATAGGATAGAGGATAGGATAGAGGATAGGATAGAGGATAGGATAGAGGATAGAATAGGATAGAGGATAGGATAGAGGATAGGATAGAGGATAGAATAGGATAGAGGATAGGATAGGATAGCGGATAGGATATGTTAGAGGATAGAGAATAGGATATAGGATTGGATAGGATAGCGGATAGGATAGGATAGAGGATAGGATAGGATAGAGGATAGGATATGATAGAGGATAGGATATAGGATTGGATAGAATGGAGGATAGGATAGAGGATAGGATAGGATAGAGGATAGGATATGATAGAGGACAGGATATAGGATTGGATAGAATAGAGGATAGGATAGATGATAGGATAGGATAGAGGATAGGATATGATACAGGATAGGATAGGATAGAGAATAGGATAGGATAGAGGATAGGATAGGGTAGAGGATAGGATAGGATAGAGGATAGGATACGATAGAGGATAGGATAGGATAGAGAATAGGATATAGGATTGGATAGGATAGAGGATAGAATAGGATAGAGGATAGAGGATAGGATAGGATAGAGGATAGGATAGGATAGAGGATAGGATAGGATAGAGAATAGGATATAGGATTGGATAGGATAGAGGATAGAATAGGATAGAGGATAGAATAGGATAGAGGATAGGATAGGATAGAGGATAGGATAGGATAGAGGATAGGATACGATAGAGGGTAGGATAGGATACAGGATAGGATAGGATAGAGAATAGGATAGGATAGAGGATAGGATAGGATGGAGGATTGGGTAGGATAGACGATAGCATACGATAGAGGATAGGATAGGGTGGAGAATAGGATAGGATGGAGGATTGGGTAGGATAGAGGATAGGATACGGTAGAGGATAGGATAGGATAGCGAACACGATAGAGGATTGGATAGGATAGAGGATAGGATAGGATAGAGTACAGGATAGGATAGAGGATAGGATAGGATAGAGGATAGGATAGGATAGGATAGAGAATAGGATAGGATAGAGGATAGGATAGGATAGGATAGAGGATAGGATAGGATTGAGGGTACGATAGGATAGTGGATAGGGTAGGATAGAGGATAGGATAGGATAGAGGATATGATAGGATAGAGGATAGGTTAAGATAGAGGATAGGATAGGATAGAGAATAGGATATAGGATTGGATAGGATAGAGGATAGAATAGGATAGAGGATAGGATAGGATAGAGGATAGGATATGATAGAGGATAGGATAGGATAGAGGATAGGATAGGATAGAGGATAGGATAGGATAGAGGATAGGATAGGATAGAGGATAGGATAGGATAGAGGATATGATAGGATAGGGGATAGGATAGGATAGAGGATAGGATAGAGGATAGGATAGAGGATAGGATAGAGGATAGAATAGGATAGAGGATAGGATAGGTTTAGCGGATAGGATATGTTAGAGGATAGAGAATAGGATATAGGATTGGATAGGATAGCGGATAGGATAGGATAGAGGATAGGATAGGATAGAGGATAGGATATGATAGAGGATAGGATATAGGATTGGATAGAATGGAGGATATGATAGAGGATAGGATAGGATAGAGGATAGGATATGATAGAGGACAGGATATAGGATTGGATAGAATAGAGGATAGGATAGATGATAGGATAGGATAGAGGATAGGATATGATACAGGATAGGATAGGATAGAGAATAGGATAGGATAGAGCATAGGATAGGGTAGAGGATAGGATAGGATAGAGGATAGGATACGATAGAGGATAGGATAGGATAGAGAATAGGATATAGGATTGGATAGGATAGAGGATAGAATAGGATAGAGGATAGAGGATAGGATAGGATAGAGGATAGGATAGGATAGAGGATAGGATAGGATAGAGAATAGGATATAGGATTGGATAGGATAGAGGATAGAATAGGATAGAGGATAGAATAGGATAGAGGATAGGATAGGATAGAGGATAGGATAGGATAGAGGATAGGATACGATAGAGGGTAGGATAGGATACAGGATAGGATAGGATAGAGAATAGGATAGGATAGAGGATAGGATAGGATAGAGGATAGGATAGGATGGAGGATTGGGTAGGATAGACGATAGCATACGATAGAGGATAGGATAGGGTGGAGAATAGGATAGGATGGAGGATTGGGTAGGATAGAGGATAGGATACGGTAGAGGATAGGATAGGATAGCGAACACGATAGAGGATTGGATAGGATAGAGGATAGGATAGGATAGAGTATAGGATAGGATAGAGGATAGGATAGGATAGAGGATAGGATAGGATAGGATAGAGAATAGGATAGGATAGAGGATAGGATAGGATAGGATAGAGGATAGGATAGGATTGAGGGTACGATAGGATAGTGGATAGGATAGGATAGAGGATAGGATAGGATAGAGGATATGATAGGATAGAGGATAGGATATAGGATTGGATAGGATAGAGGATAGAATTGGATAGAGGATAAGATAGGATAGAGGATAGGATAGGATAGGATAGAGGATAGGATAGGATAGAGGATAGGATAGGATAGAGGATAGGATAGGATAGAGGATAGGATAGGATAGAGAATAGGATAGGATAGAGGATAGGATAGGATAGAAGATAGGATAGGATTGAGGGTACGATAGGATAGTGGATAGGATAGGATAGAGGATAGGATAGGATAGAGGATATGATAGGATAGAGGATAGGATAGGATAGAGGATAGGATAGAATAGTGGATAGGATAGGATAGAGGATAGGATAGAGGATTGGATAGAGTATAGGATAGAGGATAGGATAGGATAGAGGATAGGATACGATAGAGGATAGGATAGGATAGAGGATAGGAAAGGATAAACGATAGGATAGGATAGAGGATAGGATAGGATAGAGGATAGGATATGATAGAGGATAGGATAGGATAGAGGATAGGATAGGATAGAGGATAGGATAGGATAGAGGATAGGATAGGATAGAGGATAGGATAGGATAGAGGATAGGATAGGATAGAGCATAGGATAGGATAGAGGATATGATAGGATAGGGGATAGGATAGGATAGAGGATAGGATAGAGGATAGGATAGAGGATAGAATAGGATAGAGGATAGGATAGAGGATAGGATAGAGGATAGAATAGGATAGAGGATAGGATAGGATAGCGGATAGGATATGTTAGAGGATAGAGAATAGGATATAGGATTGGATAGGATAGCGGATAGGATAGGATAGAGGATAGGATAGGATAGAGGATAGGATATGATAGAGGATAGGATATAGGATTGGATAGAATGGAGGATATGATAGAGGATAGGATAGGATAGAGGATAGGATATGATAGAGGACAGGATATAGGATTGGATAGAATAGAGGATAGGATAGATGATAGGATAGGATAGAGGATAGGATATGATACAGGATTGGATAGGATAGAGAATAGGATAGGATAGAGCATAGGATAGGGTAGAGGATAGGATAGGATAGAGGATAGGATACGATAGAGGATAGGATAGGATAGAGAATAGGATATAGGATTGGATAGGATAGAGGATAGAATAGGATAGAGGATAGAGGATAGGATAGGATAGAGGATAGGATAGGATAGAGGATAGGATAGGATAGAGAATAGGATATAGGATTGGATAGGATAGAGGATAGAATAGGATAGAGGATAGAATAGGATAGAGGATAGGATAGGATAGAGGATAGGATAGGATAGAGGATAGGATACGATAGAGGGTAGGATAGGATACAGGATAGGATAGGATAGAGAATAGGATAGGATAGAGGATAGGATAGGATAGAGGATAGGATAGGATGGAGGATTGGGTAGGATAGACGATAGCATACGATAGAGGATAGGATAGGGTGGAGAATAGGATAGGATGGGGGATTGGGTAGGATAGAGGATAGGATACGGTAGAGGATAGGATAGGATAGCGAACACGATAGAGGATTGGATAGGATAGAGGATAGGATAGGATAGAGTATAGGATAGGATAGAGGATAGGATAGGATAGGATAGGATAGAGAATAGGATAGGATAGAGGATAGGATAGGATAGGATAGAGGATAGGATAGGATAGAGGATAGGATAGGATAGAGAATAGGATATAGGATTGGATAGGATAGCGGATAGGATAGGATAGAGGATAGGATAGGATAGAGGATAGGATAGGATAGGATAGAGGATACGATAGGATAGAGGATAGGATAGGATAGAGGATAGGATAGGATAGAGAATAGGATAGGATAGAGGATAGGATAGGATAGAAGATAGGATAGGATTGAGGGTACGATAGGATAGTGGATAGGATAGGATAGAGGATAGGATAGGATAGAGGATATGATAGGATAGAGGATAGGATAGGATAGAGGATAGGATAGAATAGTGGATAGGATAGGATAGAGGATAGGATAGAGGATTGGATAGAGTATAGGATAGAGGATAGGATAGGATAGAGGATAGGATACGATAGAGGATAGGATAGGATAGAGGATAGGAAAGGATAAACGATAGGATAGGATAGAGGATAGGATAGGATAGAGGATAGGATATGATAGAGGATAGGATAGGATAGAGGATAGGATAGGATATAGGATAGGATAGGATAGAGGATAGGATACGATAGAGGATAGGATAGGATAGAGAATAGGGTATAGGATTGGATAGGATAGCGGATAGGATAGGATAGAGGATAGGATAGGATAGAGGGTAGGATATGATAGAGGATAGGATAGGATAGAGGATAGGATACGATAGAGGATAGGATAGGATAGCGGATCGGATATGTTAGAAGATAGGATAGGACAGAGGATAGGATAGGATAGAGGATAGGATAGGATAGAGGATAGGATAGGATAGAGGATAGGATACGATAGAGGATAGGATAGGATAGAGAATAGGATATAGGATTGGATAGGATAGCGGATAGGATAGGATAGAGGATAGGATAGGATAGAGGATAGGATATGATAGAGGATAGGATAGGATAGAGGATAGGATACGATAGAGGATAGGATAGGATAGCGGATCGGATATCTTAGAGGATAGGATAGGATAGAGGATAGGATAGGATAGAGGATAGGATAGGATAGAGGATAGGATAGCATAGAGATAGGATAGGATAGAGGATAGGATAGGATAGAGGATAGGATAGGTTGAGGATAGGATAGGATAGAGGATAGGATAGGATAGTGGATAGGATATGTTAGAGGATAGGATAGGATAGAGGATAGGATAGGATAGAGGATAGGATAGGATAGAGGATAGGATAGGATAGAGGATAGGATAGGATAGAGAATAGGATAGGATAGAGGATAGGATAGGATAGAGGATAGGATAGAATTGAGGGTACGATAGGATAGTGGATAGGGTAGGATAGAGGATAGGATAGGATAGAGGATATGATAGGATAGAGGATAGGTTAGGATAGAGGATAGGATAGGATAGAGAATAGGATATAGGATTGGATAGGATAGGATAGAGGATATGATATGATAGAGGATAGGATAGGATAGAGGATAGGATAGAATAGTGGATAGGATAGGATGGAGGATAGGATAGAGGATAGGATAGAGGATAGGATAGAGGATAGGATAGGATAGAGGATAGGATACGATAGAGGATAGGATAGGATAGAGGATAGGAAAGGATAAACGATAGAATAGGATAGATGATAGGATAGGATAGAGGATAGGATAGGATAGAGGATAGGATAGGATAGAGGATAGGATAGGATAGTGGATTAAATAGGATAGAGGATAGGATACGATAGAGGATAGGATACGATAGAGGATAGGATAGGATAGAGAATAGGATATAGGATTGGCTAGGACAGAGGATAGAATAGGATAGAGGATAGGATAGGATAGAGGATAGGATAGGATAGAGGATAGGATAGGATAGAGGATAGGAAAGGATAAACGATAGGATAGGATAGAGGATAGGATAGGATAGAGGATAGGATATGATAGAGGATAGGATAGGATAGAGGATAGGATAGGATATAGGATAGGATAGGATAGAGGATAGGATACGATAGAGGATAGGATAGGATAGAGAATAGGGTATAGGATTGGATAGGATAGCGGATAGGATAGGATAGAGGATAGGATAGGATAGAGGGTAGGATATGATAGAGGATAGGATAGGATAGAGGATAGGATACGATAGAGGATAGGATAGGATAGCGGATCGGATATGTTAGAAGATAGGATAGGACAGAGGATAGGATAGGATAGAGGATAGGATAGGATAGAGGATAGGATAGGATAGAGGATAGGATACGATAGAGGATAGGATAGGATAGAGAATAGGATATAGGATTGGATAGGATAGCGGATAGGATAGGATAGAGGATAGGATAGGATAGAGGATAGGATATGATAGAGGATAGGATAGGATAGAGGATAGGATACGATAGAGGATAGGATAGGATAGCGGATCGGATATCTTAGAGGATAGGATAGGATAGAGGATAGGATAGGATAGAGGATAGGATAGGATAGAGGATAGGATAGCATAGAGATAGGATAGGATAGAGGATAGGATAGGATAGAGGATAGGATAGGTTGAGGATAGGATAGGATAGAGGATAGGATAGGATAGTGGATAGGATATGTTAGAGGATAGGATAGGATAGAGGATAGGATAGGATAGAGGATAGGATAGGATAGAGGATAGGATAGGATAGAGGATAGGATAGGATAGAGAATAGGATAGGATAGAGGATAGGATAGGATAGAGGATAGGATAGAATTGAGGGTACGATAGGATAGTGGATAGGGTAGGATAGAGGATAGGATAGGATAGAGGATATGATAGGATAGAGGATAGGTTAGGATAGAGGATAGGATAGGATAGAGAATAGGATATAGGATTGGATAGGATAGGATAGAGGATATGATATGATAGAGGATAGGATAGGATAGAGGATAGGATAGAATAGTGGATAGGATAGGATGGAGGATAGGATAGAGGATAGGATAGAGGATAGGATAGAGGATAGGATAGGATAGAGGATAGGATACGATAGAGGATAGGATAGGATAGAGGATAGGAAAGGATAAACGATAGAATAGGATAGATGATAGGATAGGATAGAGGATAGGATAGGATAGAGGATAGGATAGGATAGAGGATAGGATAGGATAGTGGATTAAATAGGATAGAGGATAGGATACGATAGAGGATAGGATACGATAGAGGATAGGATAGGATAGAGAATAGGATATAGGATTGGCTAGGACAGAGGATAGAATAGGATAGAGGATAGGATAGGATAGAGGATAGGATAGGATAGAGGATAGGATAGGATAGAGAATAGGATAGGATAGAGGATAGGATAGGATAGAGGATAGGATACGATAGAGGGTAGGATAGGATAGAGGATAGGAAAGGATAAACGATAGGATAGGATAGAGGATAGGATAGGATAGAGGATAGGATATGATAGAGGATAGGATAGGATAGAGGATAGGGTAGGATAGAGGATAGGATAGGATAGAGGATAGGATACGATAGAGGATAGGATAGGATAGAGAATAGGGTATAGGATTGGATAGGATAGCGGATAGGATAGGATAGAGGATAGGATAGGATAGAGGATAGGATATGATAGAGGATAGGATATGATAGAGGATTGGATACGATAGAGGATAGGATAGGATAGCGGATCGGATATGTTAGAAGATAGGATAGGACAGAGGATAGGATAGGATAGAGGATAGGATAGGATAGAGGATAGGATAGGATAGAGGATAGGATACGATAGAGGATAGGATAGGATAGAGAATAGGATATAGGATTGGATAGGATAGCGGATAGGATAGGATAGAGGATAGGATAGGATAGAGGATAGGATAGGATAGAGGATAGGATAGGTTGAGGATAGGATAGGATAGAGGATAGGATAGGATAGCGGATAGGATATGTTAGAGGATAGGATAGGATAGAGGATAGGATAGGATAGAGGATAGGATAGGATAGAGGATAGGATAGGATAGAGGATAGGATAGGATAGCGGATAGGATATGTTAGAGGATAGGATAGGATAGAGGATAGGATAGGATAGAGGATAGGATAGGATAGAGGATAGGATAGGATAGAGGATAGGATAGGATAGAGAATAGGATAGGATAGAGGATAGGATAGGATAGAGGATAGGATAGGATTAAGGGTACGATAGGATAGTGGATAGGGTAGGATAGAGGATAGGATAGGATAGAGGATATGATAGGATAGAGGATAGGTTAGGATAGAGGATAGGATAGGATAGAGAATAGGATAGGATAGAGGATAGGATAGGATAGAGGATAGGATAGGTTGAGGATAGGATAGGATAGAGGATAGGATAGGATAGTGGATAGGATATGTTAGAGGATAGGATAGGATAGAGGATAGGATAGGATAGAGGATAGGATAGGATAGAGGATAGGATAGGATAGAGGATAGGATAGGATAGAGAATAGGATAGGATAGAGGATAGGATAGGATAGAGGATAGGATAGGATAGAGAATAGGATAGGATAGAGGATAGGATAGGATAGAGGATAGGATAGAATTGAGGGTACGATAGGATAGTGGATAGGGTAGGATAGAGGATAGGATAGGATAGAGGATATGATAGGATAGAGGATAGGATACGATAGAGGATAGGATAGGATAGAGAATAGGATATAGGATTGGATAGGATAGCGGATAGGATAGGATAGAGGATAGGATAGGATAGAGGATAGGATATGATAGAGGATAGGATAGGATAGAGGATAGGATACGATAGAGGATAGGATAGGATAGCGGATCGGATATCTTAGAGGATAGGATAGGATAGAGGATAGGATAGGATAGAGGATAGGATAGCATAGAGATAGGATAGGATAGAGGATAGGATAGGATAGAGGATAGGATAGGTTGAGGATAGGATAGGATAGAGGATAGGATAGGATAGTGGATAGGATATGTTAGAGGATAGGATAGGATAGAGGATAGGATAGGATAGAGGATAGGATAGGATAGAGGATAGGATAGGATAGAGGATAGGATAGGATAGAGAATAGGATAGGATAGAGGATAGGATAGGATAGAGGATAGGATAGAATTGAGGGTACGATAGGATAGTGGATAGGGTAGGATAGAGGATAGGATAGGATAGAGGATATGATAGGATAGAGGATAGGTTAGGATAGAGGATAGGATAGGATAGAGAATAGGATATAGGATTGGATAGGATAGAGGATAGAATAGGATAGAGGATAAGATAGGATAGAGGATAGGATATGATAGAGGATAGGATAGGATAGAGGATAGGATAGGATAGAGGATAGGATAGGATAGAGGATAGGATAGGGTAGAGGATAGGATAGGATAGAGAATAGGATAGGATAGAGGATAGGATAGCCTAGAGGATAGGATAGGATTGAGGGTAGGATAGGATAGTGGATAGGATAGGATAGAGGATAGGATAGGATAGAGGATATGATATGATAGAGGATAGGATAGGATAGAGGATAGGATAGAATAGTGGATAGGATAGGATGGAGGATAGGATAGAGGATAGGATAGAGGATAGGATAGGATAGAGGATAGGATACGATAGAGGATAGGATAGGATAGAGGATAGGAAAGGATAAACGAGAGAATAGGATAGATGATAGGATAGGATAGAGGATAGGATAGGATAGAGGATAGGATAGGATAGAGGATAGGATAGGATAGTGGATTAAATAGGATAGAGGATAGGATACGATAGAGGATAGGATATGATAGAGGATAGGATATGATAGAGGATTGGATACGATAGAGGATAGGATAGGATAGCGGATCGGATATGTTAGAAGATAGGATAGGACAGAGGATAGGATAGGATAGAGGATAGGATAGGATAGAGGATAGGATAGGATAGAGGATAGGATACGATAGAGGATAGGATAGGATAGAGAATAGGATATAGGATTGGATAGGATAGCGGATAGGATAGGATAGAGGATAGGATAGGATAGAGGATAGGATAGGATAGAGGATAGGATAGGTTGAGGATAGGATAGGATAGAGGATAGGATAGGATAGCGGATAGGATATGTTAGAGGATAGGATAGGATAGAGGATAGGATAGGATAGAGGATAGGATAGGATAGAGGATAGGATAGGATAGAGGATAGGATAGGTTGAGGATAGGATAGGATAGAGGATAGGATAGGATAGCGGATAGGATATGTTTCAGGATAGGATAGGATAGAGGATAGGATAGGATAGAGGATAGGATAGGATAGAGGATAGGATAGGATAGAGGATAGGATAGGATAGAGGATAGGATAGGATAGAGAATAGGATAGGATAGAGGATAGGATAGGATAGAGGATAGGATAGGATTAAGGGTACGATAGGATAGTGGATAGGGTAGGATAGAGGATAGGATAGGATAGAGGATATGATAGGATAGAGGATAGGTTAGGATAGAGGATAGGATAGGATAGAGAATAGGATATAGGATTGGATAGGATAGAGGATAGAATAGGATAGAGGATAAGATAGGATAGAGGATAGGATATGATAGAGGATAGGATAGGATAGAGGATAGGATAGGATTAAGGGTACGATAGGATAGTGGATAGGGTAGGATAGAGGATAGGATAGGATAGAGGATATGATAGGATAGAGGATAGGTTAGGATAGAGGATAGGATAGGATAGAGAATAGGATAGGATAGAGGATAGGATAGGATAGAGGATAGGATAGGTTGAGGATAGGATAGGATAGAGGATAGGATAGGATAGTGGATAGGATATGTTAGAGGATAGGATAGGATAGAGGATAGGATAGGATAGAGGATAGGATAGGATAGAGGATAGGATAGGATAGAGGATAGGATAGGATAGAGAATAGGATAGGATAGAGGATAGGATAGGATAGAGGATAGGATAGGATAGAGAATAGGATAGGATAGAGGATAGGATAGGATAGAGGATAGGATAGAATTGAGGGTACGATAGGATAGTGGATAGGGTAGGATAGAGGATAGGATAGGATAGAGGATATGATAGGATAGAGGATAGGATACGATAGAGGATAGGATAGGATAGAGAATAGGATATAGGATTGGATAGGATAGCGGATAGGATAGGATAGAGGATAGGATAGGATAGAGGATAGGATATGATAGAGGATAGGATAGGATAGAGGATAGGATACGATAGAGGATAGGATAGGATAGCGGATCGGATATCTTAGAGGATAGGATAGGATAGAGGATAGGATAGGATAGAGGATAGGATAGGATAGAGGATAGGATAGCATAGAGATAGGATAGGATAGAGGATAGGATAGGATAGAGGATAGGATAGGTTGAGGATAGGATAGGATAGAGGATAGGATAGGATAGTGGATAGGATATGTTAGAGGATAGGATAGGATAGAGGATAGGATAGGATAGAGGATAGGATAGGATAGAGGATAGGATAGGATAGAGGATAGGATAGGATAGAGAATAGGATAGGATAGAGGATAGGATAGGATAGAGGATAGGATAGAATTGAGGGTACGATAGGATAGTGGATAGGGTAGGATAGAGGATAGGATAGGATAGAGGATATGATAGGATAGAGGATAGGTTAGGATAGAGGATAGGATAGGATAGAGAATAGGATATAGGATTGGATAGGATAGAGGATAGAATAGGATAGAGGATAAGATAGGATAGAGGATAGGATATGATAGAGGATAGGATAGGATAGAGGATAGGATAGGATAGAGGATAGGATAGGATAGAGGATAGGATAGGGTAGAGGATAGGATAGGATAGAGAATAGGATAGGATAGAGGATAGGATAGCCTAGAGGATAGGATAGGATTGAGGGTAGGATAGGATAGTGGATAGGATAGGATAGAGGATAGGATAGGATAGAGGATATGATATGATAGAGGATAGGATAGGATAGAGGATAGGATAGAATAGTGGATAGGATAGGATGGAGGATAGGATAGAGGATAGGATAGAGGATAGGATAGGATAGAGGATAGGATACGATAGAGGATAGGATAGGATAGAGGATAGGAAAGGATAAACGATAGAATAGGATAGATGATAGGATAGGATAGAGGATAGGATAGGATAGAGGATAGGATAGGATAGAGGATAGGATAGGATAGTGGATTAAATAGGATAGAGGATAGGATACGATAGAGGATAGGATAGGATAGAGAATAGGATATAGGATTGGCTAGGACAGAGGATAGAATAGGATAGAGGATAGGATAGGATAGAGGATAGGATAGGATAGAGGATAGGATAGGATAGAGAATAGGATAGGATAGAGGATAGGATAGGATAGAGGATAGGATACGATAGAGGGTAGGATAGGATAGAGGATAGGAAAGGATAAACGATAGGATAGGATAGAGGATAGGATAGGATAGAGGATAGGATATGATAGAGGATAGGATAGGATAGAGGATAGGGTAGGATAGAGGATAGGATAGGATAGAGGATAGGATACGATAGAGGATAGGATAGGATAGAGAATAGGGTATAGGATTGGATAGGATAGCGGATAGGATAGGATAGAGGATAGGATAGGATAGAGGATAGGATATGATAGAGGATAGGATATGATAGAGGATTGGATACGATAGAGGATAGGATAGGATAGCGGATCGGATATGTTAGAAGATAGGATAGGACAGAGGATAGGATAGGATAGAGGATAGGATAGGATAGACGATAGGATAGGATAGAGGATAGGATACGATAGAGGATAGGATAGGATAGAGAATAGGATATAGGATTGGATAGGATAGCGGATAGGATAGGATAGAGGATAGGATAGGATAGAGGATAGGATAGGATAGAGGATAGGATAGGTTGAGGATAGGATAGGATAGAGGATAGGATAGGATAGCGGATAGGATATGTTAGAGGATAGGATAGGATAGAGGATAGGATAGGATAGAGGATAGGATAGGATAGAGGATAGGATAGGATAGAGGATAGGATAGGTTGAGGATAGGATAGGATAGAGGATAGGATAGGATAGCGGATAGGATATGTTAGAGGATAGGATAGGATAGAGGATAGGATAGGATAGAGGATAGGATAGGATAGAGGATAGGATAGGATAGAGGATAGGATAGGATAGAGGATAGGATAGGATAGAGAATAGGATAGGATAGAGGATAGGATAGGATAGAGGATAGGATAGGATTAAGGGTACGATAGGATAGTGGATAGGGTAGGATAGAGGATAGGATAGGATAGAGGATATGATAGGATAGAGGATAGGTTAGGATAGAGGATAGGATAGGATAGAGAATAGGATATAGGATTGGATAGGATAGAGGATAGAATAGGATAGAGGATAAGATAGGATAGAGGATAGGATATGATAGAGGATAGGATAGGATAGAGGATAGGATAGGATAGAGGATAGGATAGGATAGAGGATAGGATAGGGTAGAGGATAGGATAGGATAGAGAATAGGATAGGATAGAGGATAGGATAGCCTAGAGGATAGGATAGGATTGAGGGTAGGATAGGATAGTGGATAGGATAGGATAGAGGATAGGATAGGATAGAGGATATGATATGATAGAGGATAGGATAGGATAGAGGATAGGATAGAATAGTGGATAGGATAGGATGGAGGATAGGATAAAGGATAGGATAGAGGATAGGATAGGATAGAGGATAGGATACGATAGAGGATAGGATAGGATAGAGGATAGGAAAGGATAAACGATAGAATAGGATAGATGATAGGATAGGATAGTGGATAGGATAGGATAGAGGATAGGATAGGATAGAGGATAGGATAGGATAGTGGATTGGATAGGATAGAGGATAGGATACGATAGAGGATAGGATAGGATAGAGAAGAGGATATAGGATTGGCTAGGACAGAGGATAGAATAGGATAGAGGATAGGATAGGATAGAGGATAGGATAGGGTAGAGGATAGGATAGGATAGAGAATAGGATAGGATAGAGGATACGATATAGGATTGGATAGGATAGAGGATAGGATAGGATAGAGGATAGGATAGGGTAGAGGATAGGATAGGATAGAGGATAGGATAGGATAGAGGATAGGATAGGGTAGAGGATAGGATAGGATAGAGAATAGGATAGGATAGAGGATAGGATAGCCTAGAGGATAGGATAGGATTGAGGGTAGGATAGGATAGTGGATAGGATAGGATAGAGGATAGGATAGGATAGAGGATATCATATGATAGAGGATAGGATAGGATAGAGGATAGGATAGAATAGTGGATAGGATAGGATGGAGGATAGGATAGAGGATAGGATAGAGGATAGGATAGGATAGAGGATAGGATACGATAGAGGATAGGATAGGATAGAGGATAGGAAAGGATAAACGATAGAATAGGATAGATGATAGGATAGGATAGTGGATAGGATAGGATAGAGGATAGGATAGGATAGAGGATAGGATAGGATAGTGGATTGGATAGGATAGAGGATAGGATAGGATAGAGGATAGGATAGGATGGAGGATATGATAGGATAGGGGATAGGATAGGATAGAGGATAGGATAGAGGATAGGATAGAGGATAGAATACGATAGAGGATAGGATAGGATAGCGGATACGATATGTTAGAGGATAGAGAATAGGATATAGGATTGGATAGGATAGCGGATAGGATAGGATAGAGGATAGGATAGGATAGAGGATAGGATATGATAGAGGATAGGATATATGATTGGATAGAATGGAGGATAGGATAGAGGATAGGATAGGGTAGAGGATAGGATAGGATAGAGGATAATATACGGTAGAGGATAGGATAGGATAGAGGATAGGATAGGATAGAGGATAGGATAGGATAAACGATAGGATAGGATAGAGGATAGGATAGGATAGAGGATAGGATAAGATAGAGGATAGGATAGGATAGTGGATAGGATAGGATAGAGGATAGGATAGGATAGAGGATAGGATAGGATAGAGAATAGGATATAGGATTGGATAGGATAGCGGATAGGATAGGATAGAGGATAGCATAGGATAGAGGATAGGATATGATAGAGGATAGGATAGGATAGAGGATAGGATAGGATAGGATAGAGGATAGGATATGATACAGGATAGGATAGGATAGAGAATAGGATAGGATAGAGGATAGGATAGGGTAGAGGATAGGATAGGATAGAGGATAGGATACGATAGAGGATAGGATAGGATAGAGAATAGGATATAGGATTGGATAGGATAGAGGATAGAATAGGATAGAGGATAGAATAGGATAGAGGATAGGATAGGATAGAGGATAGGATAGGATAGAGGATAGGATAGGATAGAGAATAGGATAGGATAGAGGATAGGATAGGATAGAGGATAGGATACGATAGAGGGTAGGATAGGATACAGGATAGGATAGGATAGAGAATAGGATAGGATAAACGATAGGATAGGATAGAGGATAGGATAGGATAGAGGATAGGATAAGATAGAGGATAGGATAGGATAGTGGATAGGATAGGATAGAGGATAGGATAGGATAGAGGATAGGATAGGATAGAGGATAGGATAGGATAGAGAATAGGATATAGGATTGGATAGGATAGCGGATAGGATAGGATAGAGGATAGCATAGGATAGAGGATAGGATATGATAGAGGATAGGATAGGATAGAGGATAGGATAGGATAGGATAGAGGATAGGATAGGATAGAGGATAGGATAGGATAGAGGATAGGATAGCATAGAGGATAGGATAGGATTGAGGGTAGGATAGGATAGTGGATAGGATAGGATAGAGGATTGGATAGGATAGAGGATATGATATGATAGAGGATAGGATAGGATAGAGGATAGGACAGGATAGCGGATAGGATAGGATAGAGGATAGGATATGATAGAGGATAGGATAGGATAGAGGATAGGATAGGATAGAGGATAGGATAGGATAGAGGATAGGATAGGATAGAGGATATGATAGGATAGGGGATAGGATAGGATAGAGGATAGGATAGAGGATAGAATAGGATAGAGGATAGGATAGGATAGCGGATAGGATATGTTAGAGGATAGAGAATAGGATATAGGATTGGATAGGATAGCGGATAGGATAGGATAGAGGATAGGATAGGATAGAGGATAGGATATGATAGAGGATAGGATATAGGATTGGATAGAATGGAGGATAGGATAGAGGATAGGATAGGATAGAGGATAGGATATGATAGAGGACAGGATATAGGATTGGATAGAATAGAGGATAGGATAGATGATAGGATAGGATAGAGGATAGGATATGATACAGGATAGGATAGGATAGAGAATAGGATAGGATAGAGGATAGGATAGGGTAGAGGATAGGATAGGATAGAGGATAGGATACGATAGAGGATAGGATAGGATAGAGAATAGGATATAGGATTGGATAGGATAGAGGATAGAATAGGATAGAGGATAGGATAGGATGGAGGATTGGGTAGGATAGACGATAGCATACGATAGAGGATAGGATAGGGTGGAGAATAGGATAGGATGGAGGATTGGGTAGGATAGAGGGTAGGATACGGAAGAGGATAGGATAGGATAGAGAATAGGATATTCGATTGGATAGGATAGCGGATAGGATAGGATAGAGGATAGGATAGGATAGAGGATAGGATAGGATAGAGGATAGGATAGGATAGAGGATAGGATAGGATAGACGATAGGATAGGATAGATTATACGATAGTATAGAGGATAGGATAGGATAGCGGATAGGATAGGATAGAGGATAGGATAGGATAGACGATAGGATAGAATAGTGGATAGGATAGGATAGAGGATAGAATAGAGGATAGGATAGGATAGAGGATAGGATAGAGGATAGGATAGGATAGATGATAGGATACGATAGAGGATAGGATAGGATAGAGAATAGGGTATAGGATTGGATAGGATAGAGGATAGGATAGGATAGAGGATAGGATAGGATAGAGGATAGGATAGGATAGAGGATAGGATAGGATAGAGGATAGGATAGGATAGAGGATATGATAGGATAGGGGATAGGATAGGATAGAGGATAGGATAGAGGATAGGATAGAGGATAGAATAGGATAGAGGATATAATAGAGGATAGGATAGAGGATAGAATAGGATAGAGGATAGGATAGGATAGCGGATAGGATATGTTAGAGGATAGAGAATAGGATATAGGATTGGATAGGATAGCGGATAGGATAGGATAGAGGATAGGATACGATAGAGGATAGGATATGATAGAGGATAGGATATAGGATTGGATAGAATGGAGGATAGGATAGAGGATAGGATAGGATAGAGGATAGGATATGATAGAGGACAGGATATAGGATTGGATAGAATAGAGGATATGATAGATGATAGGATAGGATAGAGGATAGG
The DNA here is from genome assembly GCF_050948215.1 of Halictus rubicundus. NCBI lineage: Eukaryota > Metazoa > Arthropoda > Insecta > Hymenoptera > Halictidae > Halictus > Halictus rubicundus. The sequence goes on along the minus strand of NW_027488723.1, from coordinate 102,019 downwards.
ATATGATACAGGATAGGATAGGATAGAGAATAGGATAGGATAGAGGATAGGATAGGGTAGAGGATAGGATAGGAAAGAGGATAGGATACGATAGAGGATAGGATAGGATAGAGAATAGGATATAGGATTGGATAGGATAGAGGATAGAATAGGATAGAGGATAGAGGATAGGATAGGATAGAGGATAGGATAGGATAGAGGATAGGATAGGATAGAGAATAGGATATAGGATTGGATAGGATAGAGGATAGAATAGGATAGAGGATAGAATAGGATAGAGGATAGGATAGGATAGAGGATAGGATAGGATAGAGGATAGGATACGATAGAGGGTAGGATAGGATACAGGATAGGATAGGATAGAGAATAGGATAGGATAGAGGATAGGATAGGATGGAGGATTGGGTAGGATAGACGATAGCATACGATAGAGGATAGGATAGGGTGGAGAATAGGATAGGATGGAGGATTGGGTAGGATAGAGGATAGGATACGGTAGAGGATAGGATAGGATAGCGAACACGATAGAGGATTGGATAGGATAGAGGATAGGATAGGATAGAGTATAGGATAGGATAGAGGATAGGATAGGATAGAGGATAGGATAGGATAGGATAGAGAATAGGATAGGATAGAGGATAGGATAGGATAGGATAGAGGATAGGATAGGATTGAGGGTACGATAGGATAGTGGATAGGGTAGGATAGAGGATAGGATAGGATAGAGGATATGATAGGATAGAGGATAGGTTAAGATAGAGGATAGGATAGGATAGAGAATAGGATATAGGATTGGATAGGATAGAGGATAGAATAGGATAGAGGATAAGATAGGATAGAGGATAGGATATGATAGAGGATAGGATAGGATAGAGGATAGGATAGGATAGAGGATAGGATAGGATAGAGGATAGGATAGGATAGAGGATAGGATAGGATAGAGGATATGATAGGATAGGGGATAGGATAGGATAGAGGATAGGATAGAGGATAGGATAGAGGATAGGATAGAGGATAGAATAGGATAGAGGATAGGATAGAGGATAGGATAGAGGATAGAATAGGATAGAGGATAGGATAGGATAGCGGATAGGATATGTTAGAGGATAGAGAATAGGATATAGGATTGGATAGGATAGCGGATAGGATAGGATAGAGGATAGGATACGATAGAGGATAGGATATGATAGAGGATAGGATATAGGATTGGATAGAATGGAGGATATGATAGAGGATAGGATAGGATAGAGGATAGGATATGATAGAGGACAGGATATAGGATTGGATAGGATAGAGGATAGAATAGGATAGAGGATAGAATAGGATAGAGGATAGGATAGGATAGAGGATAGGATAGGATAGAGGATAGGATACGATAGAGGGTAGGATAGGATACAGGATAGGATAGGATAGAGAATAGGATAGGATAGAGGATAGGATAGGATGGAGGATTGGGTAGGATAGACGATAGCATACGATAGAGGATAGGATAGGGTGGAGAATAGGATAGGATGGAGGATTGGGTAGGATAGAGGATAGGATACGGTAGAGGATAGGATAGGATAGCGAACACGATAGAGGATTGGATAGGATAGAGGATAGGATAGGATAGAGTATAGGATAGGATAGAGGATAGGATAGGATAGAGGATAGGATAGGATAGGATAGAGAATAGGATAGGATAGAGGATAGGATAGGATAGGATAGAGGATAGGATAGGATTGAGGGTACGATAGGATAGTGGATAGGATAGGATAGAGGATAGGATAGGATAGAGGATATGATAGGATAGAGGATAGGATATAGGATTGGATAGGATAGAGGATAGAATTGGATAGAGGATAAGATAGGATAGAGGATAGGATAGGATAGGATAGAGGATAGGATAGGATAGAGGATTGGATAGGATAGAGGATAGGATAGGATAGAGAATAGGATAGGATAGAGGATAGGATAGGATAGAAGATAGGATAGGATTGAGGGTACGATAGGATAGTGGATAGCATAGGATAGAGGATAGGATAGGATAGAGGATATGATAGGATAGAGGATAGGATAGGATAGAGGATAGGATAGAATAGTGGATAGGATAGGATAGAGGATAGGATAGAGGATTGGATAGAGGATAGGATAGAGGATAGGATAGGATAGAGGATAGGATACGATAGAGGATAGGATAGGATAGAGGATAGGAAAGGATAAACGATAGGATAGGATAGAGGATAGGATAGGATAGAGGATAGGATATGATAGAGGATAGGATAGGATAGAGGATAGGATAGGATATAGGATAGGATAGGATAGAGGATAGGATACGATAGAGGATAGGATAGGATAGAGAATAGGGTATAGGATTGGATAGGATAGCGGATAGGATAGGATAGAGGATAGGATAGGATAGAGGGTAGGATATGATAGAGGATAGGATAGGATAGAGGATAGGATACGATAGAGGATAGGATAGGATAGCGGATCGGATATGTTAGAAGATAGGATAGGACAGAGGATAGGATAGGATAGAGGATAGGATAGGATAGAGGATAGGATAGGATAGAGGATAGGATACGATAGAGGATAGGATAGGATAGAGAATAGGATATAGGATTGGATAGGATAGCGGATAGGATAGGATAGAGGATAGGATAGGATAGAGGATAGGATATGATAGAGGATAGGATAGGATAGAGGATAGGATACGATAGAGGATAGGATAGGATAGCGGATCGGATATCTTAGAGGATAGGATAGGATAGAGGATAGGATAGGATAGAGGATAGGATAGGATAGAGGATAGGATAGGATAGAGATAGGATAGGATAGAGGATAGGATAGGATAGAGGATAGGATAGGTTGAGGATAGGATAGGATAGGATAGAGGATAGGATAGGATAGCGGATAGGATATGTTAGAGGATAGGATAGGATAGAGGATAGGATAGGATAGAGGATAGGATAGGATAGAGGATAGGATAGGATAGAGGATAGGATAGGATAGAGAATAGGATAGGATAGAGGATAGGATAGGATAGAGGATAGGATAGAATTGAGGGTACGATAGGATAGTGGATAGGGTAGGATAGAGGATAGGATAGGATAGAGGATATGATAGGATAGAGGATAGGTTAGGATAGAGGATAGGATAGGATAGAGAATAGGATATAGGATTGGATAGGATAGAGGATAGAATAGGATAGAGGATAAGATAGGATAGAGGATAGGATATGATAGAGGATAGGATAGGATAGAGGATAGGATAGGATAGAGGATAGGATAGGATAGAGGATAGGATAGGGTAGAGGATAGGATAGGATAGAGAATAGGATAGGATAGAGGATAGGATAGGATTGAGGGTAGGATAGGATAGTGGATAGGATAGGATAGAGGATAGGATAGGATAGAGGATATGATATGATAGAGGATAGGATAGGATAGAGGATAGGATAGAATAGTGGATAGGATAGGATGGAGGATAGGATAGAGGATAGGATAGAGGATAGGATAGGATAGAGGATAGGATACGATAGAGGATAGGATAGGATAGAGGATAGGAAAGGATAAACGATAGAATAGGATAGATGATAGGATAGGATAGAGGATAGGATAGGATAGAGGATAGGATAGGATAGAGGATAGGATAGGATAGTGGATTAAATAGGATAGAGGATAGGATACGATAGAGGATAGGATAGGATAGAGAATAGGATATAGGATTGGCTAGGACAGAGGATAGAATAGGATAGAGGATAGGATAGGATAGAGGATAGGATAGGATAGAGGATAGGATAGGATAGAGAATAGGATAGGATAGAGGATAGGATAGGATAGAGGATAGGATACGATAGAGGGTAGGATAGGATAGAGGATAGGAAAGGATAAACGATAGGATAGGATAGAGGATAGGATAGGATAGAGGATAGGATATGATAGAGGATAGGATAGGATAGAGGATAGGGTAGGATAGAGGATAGGATAGGATAGAGGATAGGATACGATAGAGGATAGGATAGGATAGAGAATAGGGTATAGGATTGGATAGGATAGCGGATAGGATAGGATAGAGGATAGGATAGGATAGAGGATAGGATATGATAGAGGATAGGATATGATAGAGGATTGGATACGATAGAGGATAGGATAGGATAGCGGATCGGATATGTTAGAATATAGGATAGGACAGAGGATAGGATAGGATAGAGGATAGGATAGGATAGAGGATAGGATAGGATAGAGGATAGGATACGATAGAGGATAGGATAGGATAGAGAATAGGATATAGGATTGGATAGGATAGCGGATAGGATAGGATAGAGGATAGGATAGGATAGGATAGAGGATAGGATAGGATAGAGGATAGGATAGGTTGAGGATAGGATAGGATAGAGGATAGGATAGGATAGCGGATAGGATATGTTAGAGGATAGGATAGGATAGAGGATAGGATAGGATAGAGGATAGGATAGGATAGAGGATAGGATAGGATAGAGGATAGGATAGGTTGAGGATAGGATAGGATAGAGGATAGGATAGGATAGCGGATAGGATATGTTAGAGGATAGGATAGGATAGAGGATAGGATAGGATAGAGGATAGGATAGGATAGAGGATAGGATAGGATAGAGGATAGGATAGGATAGAGAATAGGATAGGATAGAGGATAGGATAGGATAGAGGATAGGATAGGATTAAGGGTACGATAGGATAGTGGATAGGGTAGGATAGAGGATAGGATAGGATAGAGGATATGATAGGATAGAGGATAGGTTAGGATAGAGGATAGGATAGGATAGAGAATAGGATATAGGATTGGATAGGATAGAGGATAGAATAGGATAGAGGATAAGATAGGATAGAGGATAGGATATGATAGAGGATAGGATAGGATAGAGGATAGGATAGGATAGAGGATAGGATAGGATAGAGGATAGGATAGGGTAGAGGATAGGATAGGATAGAGAATAGGATAGGATAGAGGATAGGATAGCCTAGAGGATAGGATAGGATTGAGGGTAGGATAGGATAGTGGATAGGATAGGATAGAGGATAGGATAGGATAGAGGATATGATATGATAGAGGATAGGGTAGGATAGAGGATAGGATAGAATAGTGGATAGGATAGGATGGAGGATAGGATAGAGGATAGGATAGAGGATAGGATAGGATAGAGGATAGGATACGATAGAGGATAGGATAGGATAGAGGATAGGAAAGGATAAACGATAGAATAGGATAGATGATAGGATAGGATAGTGGATAGGATAGGATAGAGGATAGGATAGGATAGAGGATAGGATAGGATAGTGGATTGGATAGGATAGAGGATAGGATACGATAGAGGATAGGATAGGATAGAGAATAGGATATAGGATTGGCTAGGACAGAGGATAGAATAGGATAGAGGATAGGATAGGATAGAGGATAGGATAGGGTAGAGGATAGGATAGGATAGAGAATAGGATAGGATAGAGGATACGATATAGGATTGGATAGGATAGAGGATAGGATAGGATAGAGGATAGGATAGGGTAGAGGATAGGATAGGATAGAGGATAGGATAGGATAGAGGATAGGATAGGATAGAGGATAATATACGGTAGAGGATAGGATAGGATAGAGGATAGGATAGGATAGAGGATAGGATAGGATAAACGATAGGATAGGATAGAGGATAGGATAGGATAGAGGATAGGATAAGATAGAGGATAGGATAGGATAGTGGATAGGATAGGATAGAGGATAGGATAGGATAGAGGATAGGATATGATAGAGAATAGGATATAGGATTGGATAGGATAGCGGATAGGATAGGATAGAGGATAGCATAGGATAGAGGATAGGATATGATAGAGGATAGGATAGGATAGAGGATAGGATAGGATAGGATAGAGGATAGGATAGGATAGAGGATAGGATAGCATAGAGGATAGGATAGGATTGAGGGTAGGATAGGATAGTGGATAGGATGGGATAGAGGATTCGATAGGATAGAGGATATGATATGATAGAGGATAGGATAGGATAGAGGATAGGACAGGATAGCGGATAGGATAGGATAGAGGATAGGATAGGATAGAGGATAGGATATGATAGAGGATAGGATATAGGATTGGATAGAGGATAGGATAGGATAGAGGATAGGATAGGATAGAGGATAGGATAGGATAGAGGATATGATAGGATAGGGGATAGGATAGGATAGAGGATAGGATAGAGGATAGGATAGAGGATAGAATACGATAGAGGATAGGATAGGATAGCGGATACGATATGTTAGAGGATAGAGAATAGGATATAGGATTGGATAGGATAGCGGATAGGATAGGATAGAGGATAGGATAGGATAGAGGATAGGATATGATAGAGGATAGGTTATAGGATTGGATAGAATGGAGGATAGGATAGAGGATAGGATAGGGTAGAGGATAGGATAGGATAGAGGATAATATACGGTAGAGGATAGGATAGGATAGAGGATAGGATAGGATAGAGGATAGGATAGGATAAACGATAGGATAGGATAGAGGATAGGATAGGATAGAGGATAGGATAAGATAGAGGATAGGATAGGATAGTGGATAGGATAGGATAGAGGATAGGATAGGATAGAGAATAGGATATAGGATTGGATAGGATAGCGGATAGGATAGGATAGAGGATAGCATAGGATAGAGGATAGGATATGATAGAGGATAGGATAGGATAGAGGATAGGATAGGATAGGATAGAGGATATGATATGATACAGGATAGGATAGGATAGAGAATAGGATAGGATAGAGGATAGGATAGGGTAGAGGATAGGATAGGATAGAGGATAGGATACGATAGAGGATAGGATAGGATAGAGAATAGGATATAGGATTGGTTAGGATAGAGGATAGAATAGGATAGAGGATAGGATAGGATAGAGGATAGGATAGGATAGAGAATAGGATATAGGATTGCATAGGATAGCGGATAGGATAGGATAGAGGATAGCATAGGATAGAGGATAGGATATGATAGAGGATAGGATAGGATAGAGGATAGGATAGGATAGGATAGAGGATAGGATAGGATAGAGGATAGGATAGGATAGAGGATAGGATAGCATAGAGGATAGGATAGGATTGAGGGTAGGATAGGATAGTGGATAGGATAGGATAGAGGATTGGATAGGATAGAGGATATGATATGATAGAGGATAGGATAGGATAGAGGATAGGACAGGATAGCGGATAGGATAGGATAGAGGATAGGATATGATAGAGGATAGGATAGGATAGAGGATAGGATAGGATAGAGGATAGGATAGGATAGAGGATAGGATAGGATAGAGGATATGATAGGATAGGGGATAGGATAGGATAGAGGATAGGATAGAGGATAGAATAGGATAGAGGATAGGATAGGATAGCGGATAGGATATGTTAGAGGATAGAGAATAGGATATAGGATTGGATAGGATAGCGGATAGGATAGGATAGAGGATAGGATAGGATAGAGGATAGGATATGATAGAGGATAGGATATAGGATTGGATAGAATGGAGGATAGGATAGAGGATAGGATAGGATAGAGGATAGGATATGATAGAGGACAGGATATAGGATTGGATAGAATAGAGGATAGGATAGATGATAGGATAGGATAGAGGATAGGATATGATACAGGATAGGATAGGATAGAGAATAGGATAGGATAGAGGATAGGATAGGGTAGAGGATAGGATAGGATAGAGGATAGGATACGATAGAGGATAGGATAGGATAGAGAATAGGATATAGGATTGGATAGGATAGAGGATAGAATAGGATAGAGGATAGGATAGGATAGAGGATAGGATAGGATAGAGGATAGGATAGGATAGAGAATAGGATAGGATAGAGGATAGGATAGGATAGAGGATAGGATACGATAGAGGGTAGGATAGGATACAGGATAGGATAGGATAGAGAATAGGATAGGATAGAGGATAGGATAGGATGGAGGATTGGGTAGGATAGACGATAGCATACGATAGAGGATAGGATAGGGTGGAGAATAGGATAGGATGGAGGATTGGGTAGGATAGAGGGTAGGATACGGAAGAGGATAGGATAGGATAGAGAATAGGATATTCGATTGGATAGGATAGCGGATAGGATAGGATAGAGGATAGGATAGGATAGAGGATAGGATAGGATAGAGGATAGGATAGGATAGAGGATAGGATAGGATAGACGATAGGATAGGATAGATTATAGGATAGTATAGAGGATAGGATAGGATAGCGGATAGGATAGGATAGAGGATAGGATAGGATAGACGATAAGATAGAATAGTGGATAGGATAGGATAGAGGATAGAATAGAGGATAGGATAGGATAGAGGATAGGATAGGATAGATGATACAGTCCGCGACACTTGATTAAACGCAGTGGTATTTTTGCTGTATTTTAACTAAATGAAATTTAAATTATCATTTTTGTGTTTTCAATATGATAGATTCTATTTGATAAAAGTTTACATACTTTACTTCGAGAAATTATTTATGCAGTACAAAATTATTCGCTTGTTTGAAAAAAAGTAAGGATAATCTTGCGACATTTGATTAAACGCACTGTAATTAAACCGCTAAAACACATTGTTATCATCACAATCATGGTTTATTAATATTTTGAGTATCCTCCATTCTTATTTATGATTTGAAATATGCGATTTGGTAATGATTTATACAATGTATTTATGTAATCCTGTGGTATGGCTCTCCACTCCTCTTCAATCGCGGTTATCAGCTCTTCTTGACTTGAAAATTGTCTATTATTCATATAGACCCTTCTTGACAAAAATCCCCAAACATTTTCTATTATATTTATGTCGGGTGATAGTGCTGGCCATTCTAAACACGTTATTTCCTGCTCTTCAAACCACTTTTTGATTATCTTGGCAGTATGTATTGCAGCGTTATCTTGTTGAAAAATCCAATCATTATCATTAATAACGCCAAAAATCTTAATTTTTGCTGCTCTTAATATCTCCAAATATTTTTGTGAATCCTGCCGCCCTTTCATGACCTTCAAATCCACGACACCTTTAGAGCTTATGGCTCCCCAAATCATAACGGATCCTCCTCCATGCTGTCTTCGAGAAAAAATTCTTTCTTCCTTTCTCAAATCGTGGTAATAATAGGAGTACCCATCTGGACCGTCCATGTTAAACTTTTTCTCGTCAGAAAAAATTACTTTTTGCCATTGTGACACCCAATCCATATGCTTCCTGGCGAACTCGAGTCTATCCTTTTTATGACGGTCTTTTAAACAAGGTTTTTTCTTCATGCATCTTCTTTCGATGGTGGGTATCTTTTTTAAATATCTTTGTACGGTTCGTACACTCGCTGAAACATTAGCCTTCTCAGCAATTTGCTTCGCACTACAAGTAGAATTCGATGCAATCCTCAAAACCGACCTTTTTTCTCTTGGCGATAGAGCCTCTTTAGTTCTGCCTTTGTATAATTTTCCATAATTTTCACTATTCTTCAAATAGGAACGTATGACAAATTCACTTCTATTTAATCTTCTTGCAATTTCTCTTTTGGAATACCCTTCTTCTTTTAACGCCTGAATCTTTCCAATTTCGATACCGTTTAACTGCTTTGCACGTCCCATTATTTCGTTTTTCTAACAAATTTTTAGCTTGCTCTTGCAGTATAATTCTGGACATGATACATTGGTTGCTAAGAAACGAAATGAAACAAAAGAAATGCAGAAAACAGGACCGTGACTATAAAAAAAGGAACCGCGTTTAATCAAGTGTCGCATATGCATTTCGACTGTTTTCAGAAAAAGCGAATACTTTTATACAGAATAAACAATTTCTTCAAGCAAAGTGCGTAAGCTTTAATTACTATATCTGAAAAATAGAATGCACAAGGAAAAAAAGTTAATTTAAACTTTATTACATTAAAATATTATGAAAATAACACTGCGTTTAATCAAGTGTCGCGGACTGTAGGATACGATAGAGGATAGGATAGGATAGAGAATAGGGTATAGGATTGGATGGGATAGAGGATAGAATAGGATAGAGGATAGGATAGGATAGCGTATAGGATATGTTAGAGGATAGAATAGGATAGAGGATAGGATAGGATAGAGGATAGGATAGGATAGAGGATAGGATAGGTTGAGGATAGGATAGGATAGAGGATAGGATACGATAGAGGATAGGATAGGATAGAGAATAGGATATAGGATTGGATAGGATAGAGGATAGAATAGGATAGAGGATAGGATAGGATAGAGGATTTTATAGGATAGAGGATAGGATAGGATAGAGGATAGGTTAGGATAGAGGATAGGATAGAGAATAGGACAGGATAGAGGATAGGATAGGATAGAGGATAGGATACGATAGATTATAGGATAGGATAGAGAATAGGATATAGGATTGGCTAGGATAGAGGATAGAATAGGATAGAGGATAGGATAGGATAGAGGATAGGATATGATAGACGATAGGATAGGATAGAGGATAGGATATGATAGACGATAGGATAGGATAGAGGATAGGAAAGGATAGGTTAGAGGATAGGATACGATATAGGATAGGATAGGATAGAGGATAAAATAGGATGGAGAATAGGATATAGGATTGGATAGGATAGAGGATAGGATATGATACAGGATAGGATAGGGTAGAGAATAGGATAGGATAGAGGATAGGATAGGGTAGAGGATAGGACAGGATAGAGAATAGGATATAGGATTGGATAGGATAGCGGATAGGATAGGATAGAGGATAGGATAGGATAGAGGATAGGATATGATAGAGGATAGGATAGGATAGAGGATAGGATACGATGGAGGATAGGATACGATAGAGGATAGGATAGGATAGAGAATAGGATATTCGATTGGATAGGATACAGGATAGAATAGGATAGAGGATAGGATAGGATAGAGAATAGGATAGGATAGAGGATAGGATAGGATAGAGGATAGGATAGGATAGAGAATAGGATATAGGATTGGATAGGATAGCGGATAGGATAGGATAGAGGATAGGATAGGATAGAGGATAGGATAGGATAGAGGATAGGATAGGATAGAGGATAGGATAGGATAGAGGATAGGATAGGATAGACGATAGGATAGGATAGATTATAGGATAGTATAGAGGATAGGATAGGATAGCGGATAGGATAGGATAGAGGATAGGATAGGATAGACGATAGGATAGAATAGTGGATAGGGTAGGATAGAGGATAGAATAGAGGATAGGATAGGATAGAGGATAGGATAGGATAGATGATAGGATACGATAGAGGATAGGATAGGATAGAGAATAGGGTATAGGATTGGATAGGATAGAGGATAGAATAGGATAGAGGATAGGATAGGATAGCGTATAGGATATGTTAGAGGATAGAATAGGATAGAGGATAGGATAGGATAAACGATAGGATAGGATAGAGGATAGGATAGGATAGAGGATAGGATAGGTTGAGGATAGGATAGGATAGAGGATAGGATACGATAGAGGATAGGATAGGATAGAGTATAGGATATAGGATTGGATAGGATAGAGGATAGAATAGGATAGAGGATAGGATAGGATAGAGGATTTTATAGGATAGAGGATAGGATAGGATAGAGGATAGGTTAGGATAGAGGATAGGATAGAGAATAGGACAGGATAGAGGATAGGATAGGATAGAGGATAGGATAGGATAGAGGATAGAATAGGATAGAGGACAGGATAGGACAGAGGATAGGATAGGACAGAGGATAGGATAGGATGGAGGATAGGATAGGGGATTGGATAGGATAGAGGATAGGAGACGGTAGAGGATAGGATAGGGGATTGGATAGGATGCAGGACAGGAGACGATAGAGGATAGGATAGGATAGAGGATAGTATAGGATAGAGGATAGGATAGGATAGAGGATAGGATAGGATAGATGATAGGATAGGATAGAGGATAGGATAGGATAGAGGATAGGATAGGATAGAGGATAGGATAGGATAGAGGATAGGATAGGATAGAGGATAGAGGATAGGATAGGATAGAGGATAGGATAGGATAGAGGATAGGATAGGATAGAGGATAGGATAGGATAGAGTATAGGATAGGATAGACGATAGGATAGGATAGAGGATAGGATAGTATAGAGGATAGGATAGGATAGCGGATAGGATAGGATAGAGGATAGGATAGGATAGAGGATAGGTTAGAATAGTGGATAGGATAGGATAGAGGATAGGATAGAGGATAGGATATTCGATTGGATAGGATACAGGATAGAATAGGATAGAGGATAGGATAGGATATAGAATAGGATAGGATAGAGGATAGGATAGGATAGAGGATAGGATAGGATAGAGAATAGGATATAGGATTGGATAGGATAGCGGATAGGATAGGATAGAGGATAGGATAGGATAGAGGATAGGATAGGATAGAGGATAGGATAGGATAGACGATAGGATAGGATAGATTATAGGATAGTATAGAGGATAGGATAGGATAGCGGATAGGATAGGATAGAGGATAGTATAGGATAGAGGATAGGATAGGATAGAGGATAGGATAGGATAGAGGATAGGATAGGATAGAGGATAGGATAGGATAGAGGATAGGATAGGATAGAGGATAGGATAGGATAGAGGATAGGATAGGATAGAGGATAGAGGATAGGATAGGATAGAGGATAGGATAGGATAGAGGATAGGATAGGATAGAGTATAGGATAGGATAGACGATAGGATAGGATAGAGGATAGGATAGTATAGAGGATAGGATAGGATAGCGGATAGGATAGGATAGAGGATAGGATAGGCTAGAGGATAGGATAGAATAGTGGATAGGATAGGATAGAGGATAGGATAGAGGATAGGATATTCGATTGGATAGGATACAGGATAGAATAGGATAGAGTATAGGATAGGATAGAGAATAGGATAGGATAGAGGATAGGATAGGATAGAGGATAGGATAGGATAGAGAATAGGATATAGGATTGGATAGGATAGCGGATAGGATAGGATAGAGGATAGGATAGGATAGAGGGTAGGATAGGATAGAGGATAGGATAGGATAGAGTATAGGATAGGATAGACGATAGGATAGGATAGAGGATAGGATAGTATAGAGGATAGGATAGGATAGCGGATAGGATAGGATAGAGGATAGGATAGGATAGAGGATAGGATAGAATAGTGGATAGGATAGGATAGAGGATAGGATAGAGGATAGGATAGGATAGAGGATAGGACACGATAGAGGATAGGATAGGATAGAGGATAGGAAAGAATAAACGATAGGATAGGATAGAGGATAGAATAGGATAGAGGATAGGATAGGATAGAGGATAGGTTAGGATAGAGGATAGGATAGAGAATAGGACAGGATAGAGGATAGGATAGGATAGAGGATAGGATAGGATAGAGGATAGAATAGGATAGAGGACAGGATAGGACAGAGGATAGGATAGGACAGAGGATAGGATAGGATGGAGGATAGGATAGGGGATTGGATAGGATAGAGGATAGGAGACGGTAGAGGATAGGATAGGGGATTGGATAGGATGCAGGACAGGAGACGATAGAGGATAGGATAGGATAGAGGATAGTATAGGATAGAGGATAGGATAGGATAGAGGATAGGATAGGATAGAGGATAGGATAGGATAGAGGATAGGATAGGATAGAGGATAGGATAGGATAGAGGATGGGATAGGATAGACGATAGGATAGGATAGATTATAGGATAGTATAGAGGATAGGATAGGATAGCGGATAGGATAGGATAGAGGATAGTATAGGATAGAGGATAGGATAGGATAGAGGATAGGATAGGATAGAGGATAGGATAGGATAGAGGATAGGATAGGATAGAGGATAGGATAGGATAGAGGATAGGATAGGATAGAGGATAGGATAGGATAGAGGATAGAGGATAGGATAGGATAGAGGATAGGATAGGATAGAGGATAGGATAGGATAGAGTATAGGATAGGATAGACGATAGGATAGGATAGAGGATAGGATAGTATAGAGGATAGGATAGGATAGCGGATAGGATAGGATAGAGGATAGGATAGGATAGAGGATAGGATAGAATAGTGGATAGGATAGGATAGAGGATAGGATAGAGGATAGGATATTCGATTGGATAGGATACAGGATAGAATAGGATAGAGGATAGGATAGGATAGAGAATAGGATAGGATAGAGGATAGGATAGGATAGAGGATAGGATAGGATAGAGAATAGGATATAGGATTGGATAGGATAGCGGATAGGATAGGATAGAGGATAGGATAGGATAGAGGATAGGATAGGATAGAGGATAGGATAGGATAGAGGATAGGATAGGATAGACGATAGGATAGGATAGATTATAGGATAGTATAGAGGATAGGATAGGATAGCGGATAGGATAGGATAGAGGATAGGATAGGATAGACGATAGGATAGAATAGTGGATAGGATAGGATAGAGGATAGAATAGAGGATAGGATAGGATAGAGGATAGGATAGGATAGATGATAGGATACGATAGAGGATAGGATAGGATAGAGAATAGGGTATAGGATTGGATAGGATAGAGGATAGAATAGGATAGAGGATAGGTTAGGATAGCGTATAGGATATGTTAGAGGATAGAATAGGATAGAGGATAGGATAGGATAAACGATAGGATAGGATAGAGGATAGGATAGGATAGAGGATAGGATAGGTTGAGGATAGGATAGGATAGAGGATAGGATACGATAGAGGATAGGATAGGATAGAGAATAGGATATAGGATTGGATAGGATAGAGGATAGAATAGGATAGAGGATAGGATAGGATAGAGGATTTTATAGGATAGAGGATAGGATAGGATAGAGGATAGGTTAGGATAGAGGATAGGATAGAGAATAGGACAGGATAGAGGATAGGATAGGATAGAGGATAGGATAGGATAGAGGATAGAATAGGATAGAGGACAGGATAGGACAGAGGATAGGATAGGACAGAGGATAGGATAGGATGGAGGATAGGATAGGGGATTGGATAGGATAGAGGATAGGAGACGGTAGAGGATACGATAGGGGATTGGATAGGATGCAGGACAGGAGACGATAGAGGATAGGATAGGATAGAGGATAGTATAGGATAGAGGATAGGATAGGATAGAGGATAGGATAGGATAGAGGATAGGATAGGATAGAGGATAGGATAGGATAGAGGATAGGATAGGATAGAGGATAGGATAGGATAGAGGATAGAGGATAGGATAGGATAGAGGATAGGATAGGATAGAGGATAGGATAGGATAGAGTATAGGATAGGATAGACGATAGGATAGGATAGAGGATAGGATAGTATAGAGGATAGGATAGGATAGCGGATAGGATAGGATAGAGGATAGGATAGGATAGAGGATAGGATAGAATAGTGGATAGGATAGGATAGAGGATAGGATAGAGGATAGGATATTCGATTGGATAGGATACAGGATAGAATAGGATAGAGGATAGGATAGGATATAGAATAGGATAGGATAGAGGATAGGATAGGATAGAGGATAGGATAGGATAGAGAATAGGATATAGGATTGGATAGGATAGCGGATAGGATAGGATAGAGGATAGGATAGGATAGAGGATAGGATAGGATAGAGGATAGGATAGGATAGACGATAGGATAGGATAGATTATAGGATAGTATAGAGGATAGGATAGGATAGCGGATAGGATAGGATAGAGGATAGTATAGGATAGAGGATAGGATAGGATAGAGGATAGGATAGGATAGAGGATAGAGGATAGGATAGGATAGAGGATAGGATAGGATAGAGGATAGGATAGGATAGAGTATAGGATAGGATAGACGATAGGTTAGGATAGAGGATAGGATAGTATAGAGGATAGGATAGGATAGCGGATAGGATAGGATAGAGGATAGGATAGGATAGAGGATAGGATAGAATAGTGGATAGGATAGGATAGAGGATAGGATAGAGGATAGGATATTCGATTGGATAGGATACAGGATAGAATAGGATAGAGGATAGGATAGGATAGGGAATAGGATAGGATAGAGGATAGGATAGGATAGAGGATAGGATAGGATAGAGAATAGGATATAGGATTGGATAGGATAGCGGATAGGATAGGATAGAGGATAGGATAGGATAGAGGATAGGATAGGATAGAGGATAGGATAGGATAGAGTATAGGATAGGATAGACGATAGGATAGGATAGAGGATAGGATAGTATAGAGGATAGGATAGGATAGCGGATAGGATAGGATAGAGGATAGGATAGGATAGAGGATAGGATAGAATAGTGGATAGGATAGGATAGAGGATAGGATAGAGGATAGGATAGGATAGAGGATAGGACACGATAGAGGATAGGATAGGATAGAGGATAGGAAAGAATAAACGATAGGATAGGATAGAGGATAGGATAGGATAGAGGATAGGATATGATAGAGGATAGGATAGGATAGAGGATAGGATAGGATAGGGGATAGGATAGGATAGAGGATAGGATACGATAGAGGATAGGATAGGATAGAGAATAGGATATAGGATTGGATAGGATAGAGGATAGAATAGGATAGAGGATAGGATAGGATAGCGGATAGGAAATGTTAGAGTATAGGATAGGATAGAGGATAGGATAGGATAAACGATAGGATAGGATAGAGGATACGATAGGATAGAGGATAGGATAGGATAAACGATAGGATAGGATAGAGGATACGATAGGATAGAGGATAGGATAGGATAGAGGATAGGATAGGATAGAGGATACGATATAGGATTGGATAGGATAGAGGATAGGATACGATAGAGGATAGGATAGGATAGAGAATAGGATATAGGAGTGGATAGGATAGAGGATAGAATAGGATAGAGGATAGGATTGGATAAACGATAGGATAGGATAGAGGATAGGATAGGATAGAGGATAGGATAGGATAGAGGATAGGATAGGTTGAGGATAGGATAGGATAGAGAATAGGATAGGATAGAGGATAGGATAGGGTAGAGGATAGGACAGGATAGAGAATAGGATATAGGATTGGATAGGATAGCGGATAGGATAGGATAGAGGATAGGATAGGATAGAGGATAGGATATGATAGAGGATAGGATAGGATAGAGGATAGGATACGATGGAGGATAGGATACGATAGAGGATAGGATAGGATAGAGAATAGGATAGGATAGAGGATAGGATAGGATAGAGGATAGGATAGGATAGAGAATAGGATATAGGATTGGATAGGATAGCGGATAGGATAGGATAGAGGATAGGATAGGATAGAGGATAGGATAGGATAGAGGATAGGATAGGATAGACGATAGGATAGGATAGATTATAGGATAGTATAGAGGATAGGATAGGATAGCGGATAGGATAGGATAGAGAATAGGATAGGATAGACGATAGGATAGAATAGTGGATAGGATAGGATAGAGGATAGAATAGAGGATAGGATAGGATAGAGGATAGGATAGGATAGATGATAGGATACGATAGAGGATAGGATAGGATAGAGAATAGGGTATAGGATTGGATAGGATAGAGGATAGAATAGGATAGAGGATAGGATAGGATAGCGTATAGGATATGTTAGAGGATAGAATAGGATAGAGGATAGGATAGGATAAACGATAGGATAGGATAGAGGATAGGATAGGATAGAGGATAGAATAGGATAGAGGATAGGATAGGATAGAGGATTTTATAGGATAGAGGATAGGATAGGATAGAGGATAGGTAAGGATAGAGGATAGGATAGAGAATAGGACAGGATAGAGGATAGGATAGGATAGAGGATAGGATAGGATAGAGGATAGAATAGGATAGAGGATAGGATAGGATAGAGGATAGGATAGGATAGAGGATAGGATAGGATAGACGATAGGATAGGATAGATTATAGGATAGTATAGAGGATAGGATAGGATAGCGGATAGGATAGGATAGAGGATAGTATAGGATAGAGGATAGGATAGGATAGAGGATAGGATAGGATAGAGGATAGGATAGGATAGAGGATAGGATAGGATAGAGGATAGGATAGGATAAAGGATAGGATAGGATAGAGGATAGGATAGGATAGAGGATAGGATAGGATAGAGGATAAAGGATAGGATAGGATAGAGGATAGGATAGGATAGAGGATAGGATAGGATAGAGTATAGGATAGGATAGACGATAGGATAGGATAGAGGATAGGATAGTATAGAGGATAGGATAGGATAGCGGATAGGATAGGATAGAGGATAGGATAGGATAGAGGATAGGATAGAATAGTGGATAGGATAGGATAGAGGATAGGATAGAGGATAGGATATTCGATTGGATAGGATACAGGATAGAATAGGATAGAGGATAGGATAGGATAGAGAATAGGATAGGATAGAGGATAGGATAGGATAGAGGATAGGATAGGATAGAGAATAGGATATAGGATTGGATAGGATAGCGGATAGGATAGGATAGAGGATAGGATAGGATAGAGGATAGGATAGGATAGAGGATAGGATAGGATAGAGGATAGGATAGGATAGACGATAGGATAGGATAGATTATAGGATAGTATAGAGGATAGGATAGGATAGCGGATAGGATAGGATAGAGGATAGTATAGGATAGAGGATAGGATAGGATAGAGGATAGGATAGGATAGAGGATAGGATAGGATAGAGGATAGGATAGGATAGAGGATAGGATAGGATAGAGGATAGGATAGGATAGAGGATAGGATAGGATAGAGGATAGAGGATAGGATAGGATAGAGGATAGGATAGGATAGAGGATAGGATAGGATAGAGTATAGGATAGGATAGACGATAGGATAGGATAGAGGATAGGATAGTATAGAGGATAGGATAGGATAGCGGATAGGATAGGATAGAGGATAGGATAGGATAGAGGATAGGATAGAATAGTGGATAGGATAGGATAGAGGATAGGATAGAGGATAGGATATTCGATTGGATAGGATACAGGATAGAATAGGATAGAGGATAGGATAGGATAGAGAATAGGATAGGATAGAGGATAGGACAGGATAGAGGATAGGATAGGATAGAGAATAGGATATAGGATTGGATAGGATAGCGGATAGGATAGGATAGAGGATAGGATAGGATAGAGGATAGGATAGGATAGAGGATAGGATAGGATAGAGTATAGGATAGGATAGACGATAGGATAGGATAGAGGATAGGATAGTATAGAGGATAGGATAGGATAGCGGATAGGATAGGATAGAGGATAGGATAGGATAGAGGATACGATAGAATAGTGGATAGGATAGGATAGAGGATAGGATAGAGGATAGGATAGGATAGAGGATAGGACACGATAGAGGATAGGATAGGATAGAGGATAGGAAAGAATAAACGATAGGATAGGATAGAGGATAGGATAGGATAGAGGATAGGATAGGATAGAGGATAGGATAGGTTGAGGATAGGATAGGATAGAGGATAGGATAGGATAGCGGATAGGATATGTTAGAGGATAGGATAGGATAGAGGATAGGATAGGATAGAGGATAGGATAGGATAGCGGATAGGATAGGATAGAGGATAGGATAGGATAGAGGATAGGATAGGATAGAGGATAGGATAGGATAGAGTATAGGATAGGATAGACGATAGGATAGGATAGAGGATAGGATAGTATAGAGGATAGGATAGGATAGCGGATAGGATAGGATAGAGGATAGGATAGGATAGAGGATACGATAGAATAGTGGATAGGATAGGATAGAGGATAGGATAGAGGATAGGATAGGATAGAGGATAGGACACGATAGAGGATAGGATAGGATAGAGGATAGGAAAGAATAAACGATAGGATAGGATAGAGGATAGGTTAGGATAGAGGATAGGATATGATAGAGGATAGGATAGGATAGAGGATAGGATAGGATAGGGGATAGGATAGGATAGAGGATAGGATACGATAGAGGATAGGATAGGATAGAGAATAGGATATAGGATTGGATAGGATAGAGGATAGAATAGGATAGAGGATAGGATAGGATAGCGGATAGGATATGTTAGAGGATAGGATAGGATAGAGGATAGGATAGGATAAACGATAGGATAGGATAGAGGATACGATAGGATAGAGGATAGGATAGGATAAACGATAGGATAGGATAGAGGATACGATAGGATAGAGGATAGGATAGGATAGAGGATAGGATAGGTTGAGGATAGGATAGGATAGAGGATACGATATAGGATTGGATAGGATAGAGGATAGGATACGATAGAGGATAGGACAGGATAGAGAATAGGATATAGGAGTGGATAGGATAGAGGATAGGATTGGATAAACGATAGGATAGGATAGAGGATAGGATAGGATAGAGGATAGGATAGGATAGAGGATAGGATAGGTTGAGGATAGGATAGGATAGAGGATAGGATAGGATAGCGGATAGGATATGTTAGAGGATAGGATAGGATAGAGGATAGGATAGGATAGAGGATAGGATAGGATAGAGGATAGGATAGGATAAAGGATAGGATAGGATAGAGGATAGGATAGGATAGAGAATAGGATAGGATAGAGGATAGGATAGGGTAGAGGATAGGACAGGATAGAGAATAGGATATAGGATTGGATAGGATAGCGGATAGGATAGGATAGAGGATAGGATAGAATAGAGGATAGGATATGATAGAGGATAGGATAGGATAGAGGATAGGATACGATGGAGGATAGGATACGATAGAGGATAGGATAGGATAGAGAATAGGATATTCGATTGGATAGGATACAGGATAGAATAGGATAGAGGATAGGATAGGATAGAGAATAGGATAGGATAGAGGATAGGATAGGATAGAGGATAGGATAGGATAGAGAATAGGATATAGGATTGGATAGGATAGCGGATAGGATAGGATAGAGGATAGGATAGGATAGAGGATAGGATAGGATAGAGGATAGGATAGGATAGAGGATAGGATAGGATAGACGATAGGATAGGATAGATTATAGGATAGTATAGAGGATAGGATAGGATAGCGGATAGGATAGGATAGAGGATAGGATAGGATAGACGATAGGATAGAATAGTGGATAGGATAGGATAGAGGATAGAATAGAGGATAGGATAGGATAGAGGATAGGATAGGATAGATGATAGGATACGATAGAGGATAGGATAGGATAGAGAATAGGGTATAGGATTCGATAGGATAGAGGATAGAATAGGATAGAGGATAGGATAGGATAGCGTATAGGATATGTTAGAGGATAGAATAGGATAGAGGATAGGATAGGATAGAGGATAGGATAGGATAGAGAATAGGATATAGGATTGGATAGGATAGCGGATAGGATAGGATAGAGGATAGGATAGGATAGAGGATAGGATAGGATAGAGGATAGGATAGGATAGAGGATAGGATAGGATAGACGATAGGATAGGATAGATTATAGGATAGTATAGAGGATAGGATAGGATAGCGGATAGGATAGGATAGAGGATAGTATAGGATAGAGGATAGGATAGGATAGAGGATAGGATAGGATAGAGGATAGGATAGGATAGAGGATAGGATAGGATAAAGGATAGGATAGGATAGAGGATAGGATAGGATAGAGGATAGAGGATAGGATAGGATAGATGATAGGATACGATAGAGGAGAGGATAGGATAGAGAATAGGGTATAGGATTGGATAGGATAGAGGATAGAATAGGATAGAGGATAGGATAGGATAGCGTATAGGATATGTTAGAGGATAGAATAGGATAGAGGATAGGATAGGATAGAGGATAGGATAGGATAGAGAATAGGATATAGGATTGGATAGGATAGCGGATAGGATAGGATAGAGGATAGGATAGGATAGAGGATAGGATAGGATAGAGGATAGGATAGGATAGAGGATAGGATAGGATAGACGATAGGATAGGATAGATTATAGGATAGTATAGAGGATAGGATAGGATAGCGGATAGGATAGGATAGAGGATAGTATAGGATAGAGGATAGGATAGGATAGAGGATAGGATAGGATAGAGGATAGGATAGGATAGAGGATAGGATAGGATAGAGGATAGGATAGGATAAAGGATAGGATAGGATAGAGGATAGGATAGGATAGAGGATAGGATAGGATAGAGGATAGGATAGGATAGAGTATAGGATAGGATAGACGATAGGATAGGATAGAGGATAGGATAGTATAGAGGATAGGATAGGATAGCGGATAGGATAGGATAGAGGATAGGATAGGATAGAGGATAGGATAGAATAGTGGATAGGATAGGATAGAGGATAGGATAGAGGATAGGATAGGATAGAGGATAGGACACGATAGAGGATAGGATAGGATAGAGGATAGGAAAGAATAAACGATAGGATAGGATAGAGGATAGGATAGGATAGAGGATAGGATATGATAGAGGATAGGATAGGATAGAGGATAGGATAGGATAGGGGATAGGATAGGATAGAGGATAGGATACGATAGAGGATAGGATAGGATAGAGAATAGGATATAGGATTGGATAGGATAGAGGATAGAATAGGATAGAGGATAGGATAGGATAGAGGATAGGATATGTTAGAGGATAGGATAGGATAGAGGATAGGATAGGATAAACGATAGGATAGGATAGAGGATACGATAGGATAGAGGATAGGATAGGATAAACGATAGGATAGAGGATAGGATAGGATAGAGGATAGGATAGGTTGAGGATAGGATAGGATAGAGGATTCGATATAGGATTGGATAGGATAGAGGATAGGATACGATAGAGGATAGGATAGGATAGAGAATAGGATATAGGATTGGATAGGATAGAGGATAGAATAGGATAGAGGATAGGATTGGATAAACGATAGGATAAGATAGAGGATAGGATAGGATAGAGGATAGGGTAGGATAGAGGATAGGATAGGTTGAGGATAGGATAGGATAGAGGATAGGATAGGATAGCGGATAGGATATGTTAGAGGATAGGATAGGATAGAGGATAGGATAGGATAGAGGATAGGATAGGATAGAGGATAGGATAGGATAAAGGATAGGATAGGATAGAGGATAGGATAGGATAGAGAATAGGATAGGATAGAGGATAGGATAGGGTAGAGGATAGGACAGGATAGAGAATAGGATATAGGATTGGATAGGATAGCGGATAGGATAGGATAGAGGATAGGATAGGATAGAGGATAGGATATGATAGAGGATAGGATAGGATAGAGGATAGGATACGATGGAGGATAGGATACGATAGAGGATAGGATAGGATAGAGAATAGGATAGGATAGAGGATAGGATAGGATAGAGGATAGGATAGGATAGAGAATAGGATATAGGATTGGATAGGATAGCGGATAGGATAGGATAGAGGATAGGATAGGATAGAGGATAGGATAGGATAGAGGATAGGATAGGATAGACGATAGGATAGGATAGATTATAGGATAGTATAGAGGATAGGATAGGATAGCGGATAGGATAGGATAGAGGATTGGATAGGATAGACGATAGGATAGAATAGTGGATAGGATAGGATAGAGGGTAGAATAGAGGATAGGATAGGATAGAGGATAGGATAGGATAGATGATAGGATACGATAGAGGATAGGATAGGATAGAGAATAGGGTATAGGATTGGATAGGATAGAGGATAGAATAGGATAGAGGATAGGATAGGATAGCGTATAGGATATGTTAGAGGATAGAATAGGATAGAGGATAGGATAGGATAAACGATAGGATAGGATAGAGGATAGGATAGGATAGAGGATAGAATAGGATAGAGGATAGGATAGGATAGAGGATTTTATAGGATAGAGGATAGGATAGGATAGAGGATAGGTAAGGATAGAGGATAGGATAGAGAATAGGACAGGATAGAGGATAGGATAGGATAGAGGATAGGATAGGATAGAGGATAGAATAGGATAGAGGATAGGATAGGATAGAGGATAGGATAGGATAGAGGATAGGATAGGATAGACGATAGGATAGGATAGATTATAGGATAGTATAGAGGATAGGATAGGATAGCGGATAGGATAGGATAGAGGATAGTATAGGATAGAGGATAGGATAGGATAGAGGATAGGATAGGATAGAGGATAGGATAGGATAGAGGATAGGA
Source organism: Halictus rubicundus (assembly GCF_050948215.1). NCBI lineage: Eukaryota > Metazoa > Arthropoda > Insecta > Hymenoptera > Halictidae > Halictus > Halictus rubicundus. The sequence continues at coordinate 77,898 of NW_027488723.1, read as the reverse complement.
TAGGATAGAGGATAGGATAGGATAAAGGATAGGATAGGATAGAGGATAGGATAGGATAGAGGATAGGATAGGATAGAGGATAAAGGATAGGATAGGATAGAGGATAGGATAGGATAGAGGATAGGATAGGATAGAGTATAGGATAGGATAGACGATAGGATAGGATAGAGGATAGGATAGTATAGAGGATAGGATAGGATATCGGATAGGATAGGATAGAGGATAGGATAGAATAGTGGATAGGATAGGATAGAGGATAGGATAGAGGATAGGATATTCGATTGGATAGGATACAGGATAGAATAGGATAGAGGATAGGATAGGATAGAGAATAGGATAGGATAGAGGATAGGATAGGATAGAGGATAGGATAGGATAGAGAATAGGATATAGGATTGGATAGGATAGCGGATAGGATAGGATAGAGGATAGGATAGGATAGAGGATAGGATAGGATAGAGGATAGGATAGGATAGAGGATAGGATAGGATAGACGATAGGATAGGATAGATTATAGGATAGTATAGAGGATAGGATAGGATAGCGGATAGGATAGGATAGAGGATAGTATAGGATAGAGGATAGGATAGGATAGAGGATAGGATAGGATAGAGGATAGGATAGGATAGAGGATAGGATAGGATAGAGGATAGGATAGGATAGAGGATAGGATAGGATAGAGGATAGGATAGGATAGAGGATAGAGGATAGGATAGGATAGAGGATAGGATAGGATAGAGGATAGGATAGGATAGAGTATAGGATAGGATAGACGATAGGATAGGATAGAGGATAGGATAGTATAGAGGATAGGATAGGATAGCGGATAGGATAGGATAGAGGATAGGATAGGATAGAGGATAGGATAGAATAGTGGATAGGATAGGATAGAGGATAGGATAGAGGATAGGATATTCGATTGGATAGGATACAGGATAGAATAGGATAGAGGATAGGATAGGATAGACAATAGGATAGGATAGAGGATAGGATAGGATAGAGGATAGGATAGGATAGAGAATAGGATATAGGATTGGATAGGATAGCGGATAGGATAGGATAGAGGATAGGATAGGATAGAGGATAGGATAGGATAGAGGATAGGATAGGATAGAGTATAGGATAGGATAGACGATAGGATAGGATAGAGGATAGGATAGTATAGAGGATAGGATAGGATAGCGGATAGGATAGGATAGAGGATAGGATAGGATAGAGGATACGATAGAATAGTGGATAGGATAGGATAGAGGATAGGATAGAGGATAGGATAGGATAGAGGATAGGACACGATAGAGGATAGGATAGGATAGAGGATAGGAAAGAATAAACGATAGGATAGGATAGAGGATAGGTTAGGATAGAGGATAGGATATGATAGAGGATAGGATAGGATAGAGGATAGGATAGGATAAGGGATAGGATAGGATAGAGGATAGGATACGATAGAGGATAGGATAGGATAGAGAATAGGATATAGGATTGGATAGGATAGAGGATAGAATAGGATAGAGGATAGGATAGGATAGCGGATAGGATATGTTAGAGGATAGGATAGGATAGAGGATAGGATAGGATAAACGATAGGATAGGATAGAGGATACGATAGGATAGAGGATAGGATAGGATAAACGATAGGATAGGATAGAGGATACGATAGGATAGAGGATAGGATAGGATAGAGGATAGGATAGGTTGAGGATAGGATAGGATAGAGGATACGATATAGGATTGGATAGGATAGAGGATAGGATACGATAGAGGATAGGACAGGATAGAGAATAGGATATAGGAGTGGATAGGATAGAGGATAGAATAGGATAGAGGATAGGATTGGATAAACGATAGGATAGGATAGAGGATAGGATAGGATAGAGGATAGGATAGGATAGAGGATAGGATAGGTTGAGGATAGGATAGGATAGAGGATAGGACAGGATAGCGGATAGGATATGTTAGAGGATAGGATAGGATAGAGGATAGGATAGGATAGAGGATAGGATAGGATAGAGGATAGGATAGGATAAAGGATAGGATTGGATAGAGGATAGGATAGGATAGAGAATAGGATAGGATAGAGGATAGGATAGGGTAGAGGATAGGACAGGATAGAGAATAGGATATAGGATTGGATAGGATAGCGGATAGGATAGGATAGAGGATAGGATAGGATAGAGGATAGGATATGATAGAGGATAGGATAGGATAGAGGATAGGATACGATGGAGGATAGGATACGATAGAGGATAGGATAGGATAGAGAATAGGATATTCGATTGGATAGGATACAGGATAGAATAGGATAGAGGATAGGATAGGATAGAGAATAGGATAGGATAGAGGATAGGATAGGATAGAGGATAGGATAGGATAGAGGATAGGATAGGATAGACGATAGGATAGGATAGATTATAGGATAGTATAGAGGATAGGATAGGATAGCGGATAGGATAGGATAGAGGATAGGATAGGATAGACGATAGGATAGAATAGTGGATAGGATAGGATAGAGGATAGAATAGAGGATAGGATAGGATAGAGGATAGGATAGGATAGATGATAGGATACGATAGAGGATAGGATAGGATAGAGAATAGGGTATAGGATTGGATAGGATAGAGGATAGAATAGGATAGAGGATAGGATAGGATAGCGTATAGGATATGTTAGAGGATAGAATAGGATAGAGGATAGGATAGGATAGAGGATAGGATAGGATAGAGAATAGGATATAGGATTGGATAGGATAGCGGATAGGATAGGATAGAGGATAGGATAGGATAGAGGATAGGATAGGATAGAGGATAGGATAGGATAGAGGATAGGATAGGATAGACGATAGGATAGGATAGATTATAGGATAGTATAGAGGATAGGATAGTATAGCGGATAGGATAGGATAGAGGATAGTATAGGATAGAGGATAGGATAGGATAGAGGATAGGATAGGATAGAGGATAGGATAGGATAGAGGATAGGATAGGATAAAGGATAGGATAGGATAGAGGATAGGATAGGATAGAGGATAGAGGATAGGATAGGATAGATGATAGGATACGATAGAGGATAGGATAGGATAGAGAATAGGGTATAGGATTGGATAGGATAGAGGATAGAATAGGATAGAGGATAGGATAGGATAGCGTATAGGATATGTTAGAGGATAGAATAGGATAGAGGATAGGATAGGATAGAGGATAGGATAGGATAGAGAATAGGATATAGGATTGGATAGGATAGCGGATAGGATAGGATAGAGGATAGGATAGGATAGAGGATAGGATAGGATAGAGGATAGGATAGGATAGAGGATAGGATAGGATAGACGATAGGATAGGATAGATTATAGGATAGTATAGAGGATAGGATAGGATAGCGGATAGGATAGGATAGAGGATAGTATAGGATAGAGGATAGGATAGGATAGAGGATAGGATAGGATAGAGGATAGGATAGGATAGAGGATAGGATAGGATAGAGGATAGGATAGGATAAAGGATAGGATAGGATAGAGGATAGGATAGGATAGAGGATAGAGGATAGGATAGGATAGAGGATAGGATAGGATAGAGGATAGGATAGGATAGAGTATAGGATAGGATAGACGATAGGATAGGATAGAGGATAGGATAGTATAGAGGATAGGATAGGATAGCGGATAGGATAGGATAGAGGATAGGATAGGATAGAGGATAGGATAGAATAGTGGATAGGATAGGATAGAGGATAGGATAGAGGATAGGATATTCGATTGGATAGGATACAGGATAGAATAGGATAGAGGATAGGATAGGATAGAGAATAGGATAGGATAGAGGATAGGATAGGATAGAGGATAGGATAGGATAGAGAATAGGATATAGGATTGGATAGGATAGCGGATAGGATAGGATAGAGGATAGGATAGGATAGAGGATAGGATAGGATAGAGGATAGGATAGGATAGAGTATAGGATAGGATAGACGATAGGATAGGATAGAGGATAGGATAGTATAGAGGATAGGATAGGATAGCGGATAGGATAGGATAGAGGATAGGATAGGATAGAGGAGAGGATAGAATAGTGGATAGGATAGGATAGAGGATAGGATAGAGGATAGGATAGGATAGAGGATAGGACACGATAGAGGATAGGATAGGATAGAGGATAGGAAAGAATAAACGATAGGATAGGATAGAGGATAGGATAGGATAGAGGATAGGATATGATAGAGGATAGGATAGGATAGAGGATAGGATAGGATAGGGGATAGGATAGGATAGAGGATAGGATACGATAGAGGATAGGATAGGATAGAGAATAGGATATAGGATTGGATAGGATAGAGGATAGAATAGGATAGAGGATAGGATAGGATAGCGGATAGGATATGTTAGAGGATAGGATAGGATAGAGGATAGGATAGGATAAACGATAGGATAGGATAGAGGATACGATAGGATAGAGGATAGGATAGGATAAACGATAGGATAGAGGATAGGATAGGATAGAGGATAGGATAGGTTGAGGATAGGATAGGATAGAGGATTCGATATAGGATTGGATAGGATAGAGGATAGGATACGATAGAGGATAGGATAGGATAGAGAATAGGATATAGGATTGGATAGGATAGAGGATAGAATAGGATAGAGGATAGGATTGGATAAACGATAGGATAAGATAGAGGATAGGATAGGATAGAGGATAGGGTAGGATAGAGGATAGGATAGGTTGAGGATAGGATAGGATAGAGGATAGGATAGGATAGCGGATAGGATATGTTAGAGGATAGGATAGGATAGAGGATAGGATAGGATAGAGGATAGGATAGGATAGAGGATAGGATAGGATAAAGGATAGGATAGGATAGAGGATAGGATAGGATAGAGAATAGGATAGGATAGAGGATAGGATAGGGTAGAGGATAGGACAGGATAGAGAATAGGATATAGGATTGGATAGGATAGCGGATAGGATAGGATAGAGGATAGGATAGGATATAGGATAGGATATGATAGAGGATAGGATAGGATAGAGGATAGGATACGATGGAGGATAGGATACGATAGAGTATAGGATAGGATAGAGAATAGGATATTCGATTGGATAGGATACAGGATAGAATAGGATAGAGGATAGCATAGGATAGAGAATAGGATAGGATAGAGGATAGGATAGGATAGAGGATAGGATAGGATAGAGAATAGGATATAGGATTGGATAGGATAGCGGATAGGATAGGATAGAGGATAGGATAGGATAGAGGATAGGATAGGATAGAGGATAGGATAGGATAGAGGATAGGATAGGATAGACGATAGGATAGGATAGATTATAGGATAGTATAGAGGATAGGATAGGATAGCGGATAGGATAGGATAGAGGATAGGATAGGATAGACGATAGGATAGAATAGTGGATAGGATAGGATAGAGGATAGAATAGAGGATAGGATAGGATAGAGAATAGGATAGGATAGATGATAGGATACGATAGAGGATAGGATAGGATAGAGAATAGGGTATAGGATTGGATAGGATAGAGGATAGAATAGGATAGAGGATAGGATAGGATAGCGTATAGGATATGTTAGAGGATAGAATAGGATAGAGGATAGGATAGGATAAACGATAGGATAGGATAGAGGATAGGATAGGATAGAGGATAGGATACGATAGAGGATAGGATAGGATAGAGAATAGGATATAGGATTGGAGAGGATAGAGGATAGAATAGGATAGAGGATAGGATAGGATAGAGGATTTTATAGGATAGAGGATAGGATAGGATAGAGGATAGGTTAGGATAGAGGATTTTATAGGATAGAGGATAGGATAGGATAGAGGATAGGTTAGGATAGAGGATAGGATAGAGAATAGGACAGGATAGAGGATAGGATAGGATAGAGGATAGGATAGGATAGAGGATAGAATAGGATAGAGGACAGGACAGGACAGAGGATAGGATAGGACAGAGGATAGGATAGGATGGAGGATAGGATAGGGGATTGGATAGGATAGAGGATAGGAGACGGTAGAGGATAGGATAGGGGATTGGATAGGATGCAGGACAGGAGACGATAGAGGATAGGATAGGATAGAGGATAGTATAGGATAGAGGATAGGATAGGATAGAGGATAGGATAGGATAGAGGATAGGATAGGATAGAGGATAGGATAGGATAGAGGATAGGATAGGATAGAGGATAGGATAGGATAGAGGATAGGATAGGATGGAGGATAGGATAGGATAGAGGATAGAGGATAGGATAGGATAGAGGATAGGATAGGATAGAGTATAGGATAGGATAGACGATAGGATAGGATAGAGGATAGGATAGTATAGAGGATAGGATAGGATAGCGGATAGGATAGGATAGAGGATAGGATAGGATAGAGGATAGGATAGAATAGTGGATAGGATAGGATAGAGGATAGGATAGAGGATAGGATAGGATAGAGGATAGGACACGATAGAGGATAGGATAGGATAGAGGATAGGAAAGAATAAACGATAGGATAGGATAGAGGATAGGATAGGATAGAGGATAGGATATGATAGAGGATAGGATAGGATAGAGGATAGGATAGGATAGGGGATAGGATAGGATAGAGAATAGGATATAGGATTGGATAGGATAGAGGATAGAATAGGATAGAGGATAGGATAGGATAGCGGATAGGATATGTTAGAGGATAGGATAGGATAGAGGATAGGATAGGATAAACGATAGGATAGGATAGAGGATACGATAGGATAGAGGATAGGATAGGATAAACGATAGGATAGGATAGAGGATACGATAGGATAGAGGATAGGATAGGATAGAGGATAGGATAGGTTGAGGATAGGATAGGATAGAGGATACGATATAGGATTGGATAGGATAGAGGATAGGATACGATAGAGGATAGGATAGGATAGAGAATAGGATATAGGATTGGATAGGATAGAGGATAGAATAGGATAGAGGATAGGATTGGATAAACGATAGGATAGGATAGAGCATAGGATAGGATAGAGGATAGGATAGGATAGAGGATAGGATAGGTTGAGGATAGGATAGGATAGAGGATAGGATAGGATAGCGGATAGGATATGTTAGAGGATAGGATAGGATAGAGGATAGGATAGGATAGAGGATATGATAGGATAGAGGATAATATACGGTAGAGGATAGGATAGGATAGAGGATAGGATAGGATAGAGGATAGGATAGGATAGAGGATAGGATAGGATAAACGATAGGATAGGATAGAGGATAGGATAGGATAGAGGATAGGATAGGATAGAGGATAGGATAGGATAGTGGATAGGATAGGATAGAGGATAGGATAGGATAGGATAGAGGATAGGATAGGATAGAGAATAGGATATAGGATAGGATAGGATAAAGGATAGGATAGGATAGAGGATAGGATAGGATAGAGAATAGGATAGGATAGAGGATAGGATAGGATAGAGGATAGGATACGATAGAGGGTAGGATAGGATAGAGGATAGGATAGGATAGAGAATAGGATAGGATAGAGGATAGGATAGGATAGAGGATAGGATAGGATAGAGGATAGGATAGGGTAGAGGATAGGATAGGATAGAGGATAATATACGGTAGAGGATAGGATAGGATAGAGGATAGGATAGGATAGAGGATAGGATAGGATAGAGGATAGGATAGGATAAACGATAGGATAGGATAGAGGATAGGATAGGATAGAGGATAGGATAGGATAGAGGATAGGATAGGATAGTGGATAGGATAGGATAGAGGATAGGATAGGATAGAGAATAGGATAGGATAGAGAATAGGATATAGGATTGGATATGATAGAGGATAGAATAGGATAGAGGATAGGATATGATAGAGGATAGGATAGGATAGAGGATAGGATAGGATAGAGGATAGGATAGGATAGGATAGAGGATAGGATAGGATAGAGGATAGGATAGGATAGAGAATAGGATAGGATAGAGGATAGGATAGGATAGAGGATAGGATAGGATTGAGGGTACGATAGCATAGTGGATAGGATAGGATAGAGGGTAGGGTAGAATAGAGGATATGATAGGATAGAGGATAGGATAGGATAGAGGATAGGATAGAATAGTGGATAGGATAGGATGGAGGATAGGATAGAGGATAGGATAGAGGATAGGATAGGATAGAGGATAGGATAGGATAGAGAATAGGATAGGATAGAGGATAGGATAGGATAGAGGATAGGATAGGATAGAGAATAGGATATAGGATTGGATAGGATAGCGGATAGGATAGGATAGAGGATAGGATAGGATAGAGGATAGGATAGGATAGAGGATAGGATAGGATAGAGGATAGGATAGGATAGACGATAGGATAGGATAGATTATAGGATAGTATAGAGGATAGGATAGGATAGCGGATAGGATAGGATAGAGGATAGGATAGGATAGACGATAGGATAGAATAGTGGATAGGATAGGATAGAGGATAGAATAGAGGATAGGATAGGATAGAGGATAGGATAGGATAGATGATAGGATACGATAGAGGATAGGATAGGATAGAGAATAGGGTATAGGATTGGATAGGATAGAGGATAGAATAGGATAGAGGATAGGATAGGATAGCGTATAGGATATGTTAGAGGATAGAATAGGATAGAGGATAGGATAGGATAGAGGATAGGATAGGATAGAGAATAGGATATAGGATTGGATAGGATAGCGGATAGGATAGGATAGAGGATAGGATAGGATAGAGGATAGGATAGGATAGAGGATAGGATAGGATAGAGGATAGGATAGGATAGACGATAGGATAGGATAGATTATAGGATAGTATAGAGGATAGGATAGGATAGCGGATAGGATAGGATAGAGGATAGTATAGGATAGAGGATAGGATTCGATAGAGGATAGGATAGGATAGAGGATAGGATAGGATAGAGGATAGGATAGGATAAAGGATAGGATAGGATAGAGGATAGGATAGGATAGAGGATAGAGGATAGGATAGGATAGATGATAGGATACGATAGAGGATAGGATAGGATAGAGAATAGGGTATAGGATTGGATAGGATAGAGGATAGAATAGGATAGAGGATAGGATAGGATAGCGTATAGGATATGTTAGAGGATAGAATAGGATAGAGGATAGGATAGGATAGAGGATAGGATAGGATAGAGAATAGGTCATAGGATTGGATAGGATAGCGGATAGGATAGGATAGAGGATAGGATAGGATAGAGGATAGGATAGGATAGAGGATAGGATAGGATAGAGGATAGGATAGGATAGACGATAGGATAGGATAGATTATAGGATAGTATAGAGGATAGGATAGGATAGCGGATAGGATAGGATAGAGGATAGTATAGGATAGAGGATAGGATAGGATAGAGGATAGGATAGGATAGAGGATAGGATAGGATAGAGGATAGGATAGGATAGAGGATAGGATAGGATAAAGGATAGGATAGGATAGAGGATAGGATAGGATAGAGGATAGAGGATAGGATAGGATAGAGGATAGGATAGGATAGAGGATAGGATAGGATAGAGTATAGGATAGGATAGACGATAGGATAGGATAGAGGATAGGATAGTATAGAGGATAGGATAGGATAGCGGATAGGATAGGATAGAGGATAGGATAGGATAGAGGATAGGATAGAATAGTGGATAGGATAGGATAGAGGATAGGATAGAGGATAGGATATTCGATTGGATAGGATACAGGATAGAATAGGATAGAGGATAGGATAGGATAGAGAATAGGATAGGATAGAGGATAGGATAGGATAGAGGATAGGATAGGATAGAGAATAGGATATAGGATTGGATAGGGTAGCGGATAGGATAGGATAGAGGATAGGATAGGATAGAGGATAGGATAGGATAGAGGATAGGATAGGATAGAGTATAGGATAGGATAGACGATAGGATAGGATAGAGGATAGGATAGTATAGAGGATAGGATAGGATAGCGGATAGGATAGGATAGAGGATAGGATAGGATAGAGGATAGGATAGAATAGTGGATAGGATAGGATAGAGGATAGGATAGAGGATAGGATAGGATAGAGGATAGGACACGATAGAGGATAGGATAGGATAGAGGATAGGAAAGAATAAACGATAGGATAGGATAGAGGATAGGATAGGATAGAGGATAGGATATGATAGAGGATAGGATAGGATAGAGGATAGGATAGGATAGGGGATAGGATAGGATAGAGGATAGGATACGATAGAGGATAGGATAGGATAGAGAATAGGATATAGGATTGGATAGGATAGAGGATAGAATAGGATAGAGGATAGGATAGGATAGCGGATAGGATATGTTAGAGGATAGGATAGGATAGAGGATAGGATAGGATAAACGATAGGATAGGATAGAGGATACGATAGGATAGAGGATAGGATAGGATAAACGATAGGATAGAGGATAGGATAGGATAGAGGATAGGATAGGTTGAGGATAGGATAGGATAGAGGATTCGATATAGGATTGGATAGGATAGAGGATAGAATAGGATAGAGGATAGGATTGGATAAACGATAGGATAGGATAGAGGATAGGATAGGATAGAGGATAGGGTAGGATAGAGGATAGGATAGGTTGAGGATAGGATAGGATAGAGGATAGGATAGGATAGCGGATAGGATATGTTAGAGGATAGGATAGGATAGAGGATAGGATAGGATAGAGGATAGGATAGGATAGAGGATAGGATAGGATAAAGGATAGGATAGGATAGAGGATAGGATAGGATAGAGAATAGGATAGGATAGATGATAGGATAGGGTAGAGGATAGGACAGGATAGAGAATAGGATATAGGATTGGATAGGATAGCGGATAGGATAGGATAGAGGATAGGATAGGATAGAGGATAGGATATGATAGAGGATAGGATAGGATAGAGGATAGGATACGATGGAGGATAGGATACGATAGAGGATAGGATAGGATAGAGAATAGGATATTCGATTGGATAGGATACAGGATAGAATAGGATAGAGGATAGCATAGGATAGAGAATAGGATAGGATAGAGGATAGGATAGGATAGAGGATAGGATAGGATAGAGAATAGGATATAGGATTGGATAGGATAGCGGATAGGATAGGATAGAGGATAGGATAGGATAGAGGATAGGATAGGATAGAGAATAGGATATAGGATTGGATAGGATAGCGGATAGGATAGGATAGAGGATAGGATAGGATAGAGGATAGGATAGGATAGACGATAGGATAGGATAGATTATAGGATAGTATAGAGGATAGGATAGGATAGCGGATAGGATAGGATAGAGGATAGGATAGGATAGACGATAGGATAGAATAGTGGATAGGATAGGATAGAGGATAGAATAGAGGATAGGATAGGATAGAGAATAGGATAGGATAGAGGATAGGATAGGATAGAGGATAGGATAGGTTGAGGATAGGATAGGATAGAGGATAGGATACGATAGAGGATAGGATAGGATAGAGAATAGGATATAGGATTGGATAGGATAGAGGATAGAATAGGATAGAGGATAGGATAGGATAGAGGATTTTATAGGATAGAGGATAGGATAGGATAGAGGATAGGTTAGGATAGAGGATTTTATAGGATAGAGGATAGGATAGGATAGAGGATAGGTTAGGATAGAGGATAGGATAGAGAATAGGACAGGATAGAGGATAGGATAGGATAGAGGATAGGATAGGATAGAGGATAGAATAGGATAGAGGACAGGACAGGACAGAGGATAGGATAGGACAGAGGATAGGATAGGATGGAGGATAGGATAGGGGATTGGATAGGATAGAGGATAGGAGACGGTAGAGGATAGGGTAGGGGATTGGATAGGATGCAGGACAGGAGACGATAGAGGATAGGATAGGATAGAGGATAGTATAGGATAGAGGATAGGATAGGATAGAGGATAGGATAGGATAGAGGATAGGATAGGATAGAGGATAGGATAGGATAGAGGATAGGATAGGATAGAGGATAGGATAGGATAGAGGATAGGATAGGATAGAGGATAGGATAGGATAGAGGATAGGATAGGATAGAGGATAGGATAGGATAGAGGATAGAGGATAGGATAGGATAGAGGATAGGATAGGATAGAGTATAGGATAGGATAGACGATAGGATAGGATAGAGGATAGGATAGTATAGAGGATAGGATAGGATAGCGGATAGGATAGGATAGAGGATAGGATAGGATAGAGGATAGGATAGAATAGTGGATAGGATAGGATAGAGGATAGGATAGAGGATAGGATAGGATAGAGGATAGGACACGATAGAGGATAGGATAGGATAGAGGATAGGAAAGAATAAACGATAGGATAGGATAGAGGATAGGATAGGATAGAGGATAGGATATGATAGAGGATAGGATATGATAGAGGATAGGATAGGATAGGGGATAGGATAGGATAGAGAATAGGATATAGGATTGGATAGGATAGAGGATAGAATAGGATAGAGGATAGGATAGGATAGCGGATAGGATATGTTAGAGGATAGGATAGGATAGAGGATAGGATAGGATAAACCATAGGATAGGATAGAGGATACGATAGGATAGAGGATAGGATAGGATAAACGATAGGATAGGATAGAGGATACGATAGGATAGAGGATAGGATAGGATAGAGGATAGGATAGGTTGAGGATAGGATAGGATAGAGGATACGATATAGGATTGGATAGGATAGAGGATAGGATACGATAGAGGATAGGATAGGATAGAGAATAGGATATAGGATTGGATAGGATAGAGGATAGAATAGAATAGAGGATAGGATTGGATAAACGATAGGATAGGATAGAGGATAGGATAGGATAGAGGATAGGATAGGATAGAGGATAGGATAGGTTGAGGATAGGATAGGATAGAGGATAGGATAGGATAGCGGATAGGATATGTTAGAGGATAGGATAGGATAGAGGATAGGATAGGATAGAGGATATGATAGGATAGAGGATAATATACGGTAGAGGATAGGATAGGATAGAGGATAGGATAGGATAGAGGATAGGATAGGATAGAGGATAGGATAGGATAAACGATAGGATAGGATAGAGGATAGGATAGGATAGAGGATAGGATAGGATAGAGGATAGGATAGGATAGTGGATAGGATAGGATAGAGGATAGGTTAGGATGGAGGATAGGATAGGATAGAGAATAGGATATAGGATAGGATAGGATAAAGGATAGGATAGGATAGAGGATAGGATAGGATAGGATAGAGAATAGGATAGGATAGAGGATAGGATAGGATAGAGGATAGGATAGGATAGAGGATAGGATAGGGTAGAGGATAGGATAGGATAGAGGATAATATACGGTAGAGGATAGGATAGGATAGAGGATAGGATAGGATAGAGGATAGGATAGGATAGAGGATAGGATAGGATAAACGATAGGATAGGATAGAGGATAGGATAGGATAGAGGATAGGATAGGATAGAGGATAGGATAGGATAGTGGATAGGATAGGATAGAGGATAGGATAGGATAGAGAATAGGATAGGATAGAGAATAGGATATAGGATTGGATATGATAGAGGATAGAATAGGATAGAGGATAAGATAGGATAGAGGATAGGATATGATAGAGGATAGGATAGGATAGAGGATAGGATAGGATAGAGGATAGGATAGGATAGGATAGAGGATAGGATAGGATAGAGGATAGGATAGGATAGAGAATAGGATAGGATAGAGGATAGGATAGGATAGAGGATAGGATAGGATTGAGGGTACGATAGCATAGTGGATAGGATAGGATAGAGGGTAGGGTAGAATAGAGGATATGATAGGATAGAGGATAGGATAGGATAGAGGATAGGATAGAATAGTGGATAGGATAGGATGGAGGATAGGATAGAGGATAGGATAGAGGATAGGATAGGATAGAGGATAGGATACGATAGAGGATAGGATAGGATAAAGGATAGGAAAGGATAAACGATAGGATAGGATAGGATAGAGGATAGGATAGGATAGAGGATAGGGTAGGATAGAGAATAGGATATAGGATTGGCTAGGATAGAGAATAGAATAGGATAGAGGATAGGATAGGATAGAGGATAGGATAGGATAGAGGATAGGATAGCATAGAGAATAGGATAGGATAGAGGATAGGATAGGATAGAGGATAGGATACGATAGAGGGTAGGATAGGATACAGGATAGGATAGGATAGAGAATAGGATAGGATAGAGGATAGGATAGGATAGAGGATACGATATAGGATTGGATAGGATAGAGGATAGGATAGGATAGAGGATAGGATAGGGTAGAGGATAGGATAGGATAGGATAGAGGATAGGATAGGATAGAGGATAGGATAGGATAGAGAATAGGATAGGATAGAGGATAGGATAGGATAGAGGATAGGATAGGATTGAGGGTACGATAGCATAGTGGATAGGATAGGATAGAGGGTAGGGTAGAATAGAGGATATGATAGGATAGAGGATAGGATAGGATAGAGGATAGGATAGAATAGTGGATAGGATAGGATGGAGGATAGGATAGAGGATAGGATAGAGGATAGGATAGGATAGAGGATAGGATACGATAGAGGATAGGATAGGATAGAGGATAGGAAAGGATAAACGATAGGATAGGATAGAGGATAGGATAGGATAGAGGATAGGATAGGATAGAGGATAGGATAGGATAGAGGATAGGATAGGATAGGGGATAGGATAGGATAGAGAATAGGATATAGGATTGGATAGGATAGAGGATAGAATAGGATAGAGGATAGGATAGGATAGCGGATAGGATATGTTAGAGGATAGGATAGGATAGAGGATAGGATAGGATAAACGATAGGATAGGATAGAGGATACGATAGGATAGAGGATAGGATAGGAAAAACGATAGGATAGGATAGAGGATACGATAGGATAGAGGATAGGATAGGATAGAGGATAGGATAGGTTGAGGATAGGATAGGATAGAGGATACGATATAGGATTGGATAGGATAGAGGATAGGATACGATAGAGGATAGGATAGGATAGAGAATAGGATATAGGATTGGATAGGATAGAGGATAGAATAGGATAGAGGATAGGATTGGATAAACGATAGGATAATATACAGGATAGGATAGGATAGAGGATAGGATAGGATAGAGAATAGGATAGGATAGAGGATAGGATAGGATAGAGGATAGGATAGGAT
The DNA here is from genome assembly GCF_050948215.1 of Halictus rubicundus. Classification (NCBI taxonomy): domain Eukaryota; kingdom Metazoa; phylum Arthropoda; class Insecta; order Hymenoptera; family Halictidae; genus Halictus; species Halictus rubicundus. The sequence goes on along the minus strand of NW_027488723.1, from coordinate 62,709 downwards.
AGAGGATAGGATAGGGTAGAGGATAGGATAGGATAGAGGATAATATACGGTAGAGGATAGGATAGGATAGAGGATAGGATAGGATAGAGGATAGGATAGGATAGAGGATAGGATAGGATAGGATAGAGGATAGGATAGGATAGAGGATAGGATAGGATAGAGAATAGGATAGGATAGAGGATAGGATAGGATAGAGGATAGGATAGGATTGAGGGTACGATAGCATAGTGGATAGGATAGGATAGAGGGTAGGGTAGAATAGAGGATATGATAGGATAGAGGATAGGATAGGATAGAGGATAGGATAGAATAGTGGATAGGATAGGATGGAGGATAGGATAGAGGATACGATAGAGGATAGGATAGGATAGAGGATAGGATACGATAGAGGATAGGATAGGATAAAGGATAGGAAAGGATAAACGATAGGATAGGATAGGATAGAGGATAGGATAGGATAGAGGATAGGGTAGGATAGAGAATAGGATATAGGATTGGCTAGGATAGAGGATAGAATAGGATAGAGGATAGGATAGGATAGAGGATAGGATAGGATAGAGGATAGGATAGCATAGAGAATAGGATAGGATAGAGGATAGGATAGGATAGAGGATAGGATACGATAGAGGGTAGGATAGGATACAGGATAGGATAGGATAGAGAATAGGATAGGATAGAGGATAGGATAGGATAGAGGATAGGATAGGATAGAGGATAGGATAGGGTAGAGGATAGGATAGGATAGAGGATAGGATAGGATAGAGGATAGGATAGGATAGAGGATAGGATAGGATAGAGGATAGGATAGGATAGAGGATAGAGGATAGGATAGGATAGAGGATAGGATAGGATAGAGTATAGGATAGGATAGACGATAGGATAGGATAGAGGATAGGATAGGATAGAGGATATGATATGATAGAGGATAGGATAGGATAGAGGATAGGATAGGATAGGGGATAGGATAGGATAGAGAATAGGATATAGGATTGGATAGGATAGAGGATAGAATAGGATAGAGGATAGGATAGGATAGCGGATAGGATATGTTAGAGGATAGGATAGGATAGAGGATAGGATAGGATAAACGATAGGATAGGATAGAGGATACGATAGGATAGAGGATAGGATAGGATAAACGATAGGATAGGATAGAGGATACGATAGGATAGAGGATAGGATAGGATAGAGAATAGGATATAGGATTGGATAGGATAGAGGATAGAATAGGATAGAGGATAGGATTGGATAAACGATAGGATAGGATAGAGGATATGATAGGATAGAGGATAATATACGGTAGAGGATAGGATAGGATAGAGGATAGGATAGGATAGAGAATAGGATATAGGATTGGATAGGATAGCGGATAGGATAGGATAGAGGATAGGATAGGATAGAGGATAGGATAGGATAGAGGATAGGATAGGATAGAGTATAGGATAGGATAGACGATAGGATAGGATAGAGGATAGGATAGTATAGAGGATAGGATAGGATAGCGGATAGGATAGGATAGAGGATAGGATAGGATAGAGGATAGGATAGAATAGTGGATAGGATAGGATAGAGGATAGGATAGAGGATAGGATAGGATAGAGGATAGGACACGATAGAGGATAGGATAGGATAGAGGATAGGAAAGAATAAACGATAGGATAGGATAGAGGATAGGATAGGATAGAGGATAGGATATGATAGAGGATAGGATAGGATAGAGGATAGGATAGGATAGGGGATAGGATAGGATAGAGGATAGGATACGATAGAGGATAGGATAGGATAGAGAATAGGATATAGGATTGGATAGGATAGAGGATAGAATAGGATAGAGGATAGGATAGGATAGCGGATAGGATATGTTAGAGGATAGGATAGGATAGAGGATAGGATAGGATAAACGATAGGATAGGATAGAGGATACGATAGGATAGAGGATAGGATAGGATAAACGATAGGATAGAGGATAGGATAGGATAGAGGATAGGATAGGTTGAGGATAGGATAGGATAGAGGATTCGATATAGGATTGGATAGGATAGAGGATAGGATACGATAGAGGATAGGATAGGATAGAGAATAGGATATAGGATTGGATAGGATAGAGGATAGAATAGGATAGAGGATAGGATTGGATAAACGATAGGATAGGATAGAGGATAGGATAGGATAGAGGATAGGGTAGGATAGAGGATAGGATAGGTTGAGGATAGGATAGGATAGAGGATAGGATAGGATAGCGGATAGGATATGTTAGAGGATAGGATAGGATAGAGGATAGGATAGGATAGAGGATAGGATAGGATAGAGGATAGGATAGGATAAAGGATAGGATAGGATAGAGGATAGGATAGGATAGAGGATAGGATAGGATAGAGGATAGGATATGATAGAGGATAGGATAGGATAGAGGATAGGATACGATGGAGGATAGGATACGATAGAGGATAGGATAGGATAGAGAATAGGATATTCGATTGGATAGGATACAGGATAGAATAGGATAGAGGATAGCATAGGATAGAGAATAGGATAGGATAGAGGATAGGATAGGATAGAGGATAGGATAGGATAGAGAATAGGATATAGGATTGGATAGGATAGCGGATAGGATAGGATAGAGGATAGGATAGGATAGAGGATAGGATAGGATAGAGAATAGGATATAGGATTGGATAGGATAGCGGATAGGATAGGATAGAGGATAGGATAGGATAGAGGATAGGATAGGATAGACGATAGGATAGGATAGATTATAGGATAGTATAGAGGATAGGATAGGATAGCGGATAGGATAGGATAGAGGATAGGATAGGATAGACGATAGGATAGAATAGTGGATAGGATAGGATAGAGGATAGAATAGAGGATAGGATAGGATAGAGAATAGGATAGGATAGATGATAGGATACGATAGAGGATAGGATAGGATAGAGAATAGGGTATAGGATTGGATAGGATAGAGGATAGAATAGGATAGAGGATAGGATAGGATAGCGTATAGGATATGTTAGAGGATAGAATAGGATAGAGGATAGGATAGGATAAACGATAGGATAGGATAGAGGATAGGATAGGATAGAGGATAGGATAGGTTGAGGATAGGATAGGATAGAGGATAGGATACGATAGAGGATAGGATAGGATAGAGAATAGGATATAGGATTGGATAGGATAGAGGATAGAATAGGATAGAGGATAGGATAGGATAGAGGATTTTATAGGATAGAGGATAGGATAGGATAGAGGATAGGTTAGGATAGAGGCTTTTATAGGATAGAGGATAGGATAGGATAGAGGATAGGTTAGGATAGAGGATAGGATAGAGAATAGGACAGGATAGAGGATAGGATAGGATAGAGGATAGGATAGGATAGAGGATAGAATAGGATAGAGGACAGGACAGGACAGAGGATAGGATAGGACAGAGGATAGGATAGGATGGAGGATAGGATAGGGGATTGGATAGGATAGAGGATAGGAGACGGTAGAGGATAGGATAGGGGATTGGATAGGATGCAGGACAGGAGACGATAGAGGATAGGATAGGATAGAGGATAGTATAGGATAGAGGATAGGATAGGATAGAGGATAGGATAGGATAGAGGATAGGATAGGATAGAGGATAGGATAGGATAGAGGATAGGATAGGATAGAGGATAGGATAGGATAGAGGATAGGATAGGATAGAGGATAGAGGAGAGGATAGGATAGAGGATAGGATAGGATAGAGTATAGGATAGGATAGACGATAGGATAGGATAGAGGATAGGATAGTATAGAGGATAGGATAGGATAGCGGATAGGATAGGATAGAGGATAGGAAAGAATAAACGATAGGATAGGATAGAGGATAGGATAGGATAGAGGATAGGATATGATAGAGGATAGGATAGGATAGAGGATAGGATAGGATAGGGGATAGGATAGGATAGAGAATAGGATATAGGATTGGATAGGATAGAGGATAGAATAGGATAGAGGATAGGATAGGATAGCGGATAGGATATGTTAGAGGATAGGATAGGATAGAGGATAGGATAGGATAAACCATAGGATAGGATAGAGGATACGATAGGATAGAGGATAGGATAGGATAAACGATAGGATAGGATAGAGGATACGATAGGATAGAGGATAGGATAGGATAGAGGATAGGATAGGTTGAGGATAGGATAGGATAGAGGATACGATATAGGATTGGATAGGATAGAGGATAGGATACGATAGAGGATAGGATAGGATAGAGAATAGGATATAGGATTGGATAGGATAGAGGATAGAATAGGATAGAGGATAGGATTGGATAAACGATAGGATAGGATAGAGGATAGGATAGGATAGAGGATAGGATAGGATAGAGGATAGGATAGGTTGAGGATAGGATAGGATAGAGGATAGGATAGGATAGCGGATAGGATATGTTAGAGGATAGGATAGGATAGAGGATAGGATAGGATAGAGGATATGATAGGATAGAGGATAATATACGGTAGAGGATAGGATAGGATAGAGGATAGGATAGGATAGAGGATAGGATAGGATAGAGGATAGGATAGGATAAACGATAGGATAGGATAGAGGATAGGATAGGATAGAGGATAGGATAGGATAGAGGATAGGATAGGATAGTGGATAGGATAGGATAGAGGATAGGTTAGGATAGAGGATAGGATAGGATAGAGAATAGGATATAGGATAGGATAGGATAAAGGATAGGATAGGATAGAGGATAGGATAGGATAGAGAATAGGATAGGATAGAGGATAGGATAGGATAGAGGATAGGATACGATAGAGGGTAGGATAGGATAGAGGATAGGATAGGATAGAGAATAGGATAGGATAGAGGATAGGATAGGATAGAGGATAGGATAGGATAGAGGATAGGATAGGGTAGAGGATAGGATAGGATAGAGGATAATATACGGTAGAGGATAGGATAGGATAGAGGATAGGATAGGATAGAGGATAGGATAGGATAGAGGATAGGATAGGATAAACGATAGGATAGGATAGAGGATAGGATATAATAGAGGATAGGATAGGATAGAGGATAGGATAGGATAGTGGATAGGATAGGATAGAGGATAGGATAGGATAGAGAATAGGATAGGATAGAGAATAGGATATAGGATTGGATATGATAGAGGATAGAATAGGATAGAGGATAAGATAGGATAGAGGATAGGATATGATAGAGGATAGGATAGGATAGAGGTAGGATAGGATAGAGGATAGGATAGGATAGGATAGAGGATAGGATAGGATAGAGGATAGGATAGGATAGAGGATAGGATAGGATAGAGAATAGGATAGGATAGAGGATAGGATAGGATAGAGGATAGGATAGGATTGAGGGTACGATAGCATAGTGGATAGGATAGGATAGAGGGTAGGGTAGAATAGAGGATATGATAGGATAGAGGATAGGATAGGATAGAGGATAGGATAGAATAGTGGATAGGATAGGATGGAGGATAGGATAGAGGATAGGATAGAGGATAGGATAGGATAGAGGATAGGATACGATAGAGGATAGGATAGGATAAAGGATAGGAAAGGATAAACGATAGGATAGGATAGGATAGAGGATAGGATAGGATAGAGGATAGGGTAGGATAGAGAATAGGATATAGGATTGGCTAGGATAGAGAATAGAATAGGATAGAGGATAGGATAGGATAGAGGATAGGATAGGATAGAGGATAGGATAGCATAGAGAATAGGATAGGATAGAGGATAGGATAGGATAGAGGATAGGATACGATAGAGGGTAGGATAGGATACAGGATAGGATAGGATAGAGAATAGGATAGGATAGAGGATAGGATAGGATAGAGGATACGATATAGGATTGGATAGGATAGAGGATAGGATAGGATAGAGGATAGGATAGGGTAGAGGATAGGATAGGATAGGATAGAGGATAGGATAGGATAGAGGATAGGATAGGATAGAGAATAGGATAGGATAGAGGATAGGATAGGATAGAGGATAGGATAGGATTGAGGGTACGATAGCATAGTGGATAGGATAGGATAGAGGGTAGGGTAGAATAGAGGATATGATAGGATAGAGGATAGGATAGGATAGAGGATAGGATAGAATAGTGGATAGGATAGGATGGAGGATAGGATAGAGGATAGGATAGAGGATAGGATAGGATAGAGGATAGGATACGATAGAGGATAGGATAGGATAGAGGATAGGAAAGGATAAACGATAGGATAGGATAGAGGATAGGATTTGATAGAGGATAGGATAGGATAGAGGATAGGATAGGATAGAGGATAGGATAGGATAGGGGATAGGATAGGATAGAGAATAGGATATAGGATTGGATAGGATAGAGGATAGAATAGGATAGAGGATAGGATAGGATAGCGGATAGGATATGTTAGAGGATAGGATAGGATAGAGGATAGGATAGGATAAACGATAGGATAGGATAGAGGATACGATAGGATAGAGGATAGGATAGGAAAAACGATAGGATAGGATAGAGGATACGATAGGATAGAGGATAGGATAGGATAGAGGATAGGATAGGTTGAGGATAGGATAGGATAGAGGATACGATATAGGATTGGATAGGATAGAGGATAGGATACGATAGAGGATAGGATAGGATAGAGAATAGGATATAGGATTGGATAGGATAGAGGATAGAATAGGATAGAGGATAGGATTGGATAAACGATAGGATAGGATAGAGGATAGGATAGGATAGAGGATAGGATAGGAAAGAGGATAGGATAGGTTGAGGATAGGATAGGATAGAGGATAGGATAGGATAGCGGATAGGATATGTTAGAGGATAGGATAGGATAGAGGATAGGATAGGATAGAGGATAGGATAGGATAGAGGATAGGATAGGATAAAGGATAGGATAGGATAGAGGATAGGATAGGATAGAGAATAGGATAGGATAGAGGATAGGATAGGATAGAGGATAGGATACGATAGAGGGTAGGATAGGATAGAGGATAGGATAGGATAGAGAATAGGATAGGATAGAGGATAGGATAGGATAGAGGATAGGATAGGATAGAGGATAGGATAGGGTAGAGGATAGGATAGGATAGAGGATAATATACGGTAGAGGATAGGATAGGATAGAGGATAGGATAGGATAGAGGATAGGATAGGATAGAGGATAGGATAGGATAAACGATAGGATAGGATAGAGGATAGGATAGGATAGAGGATAGGATAGGATAGAGGATAGGATAGGATAGAGGATAGGATAGGATAGAGAATAGGATATAGGATTGGATATGATAGAGGATAGAATAGGATAGAGGATAAGATAGGATAGAGGATAGGATATGATAGAGGATAGGATAGGATAGAGGATAGGATAGGATAGAGGATAGGATAGGATAGGATAGAGGATAGGATAGGATAGAGGATAGGATAGGATAGAGAATAGGATAGGATAGAGGATAGGATAGGATAGAGGATAGGATAGGATTGAGGGTACGATAGCATAGTGGATAGGATAGGATAGAGGGTAGGGTAGAATAGAGGATATGATAGGATAGAGGATAGGATAGGATAGAGGATAGGATAGAATAGTGGATAGGATAGGATGGAGGATAGGATAGAGGATACGATAGAGGATAGGATAGGATAGAGGATAGGATACGATAGAGGATAGGATAGGATAAAGGATAGGAAAGGATAAACGATAGGATAGGATAGGATAGAGGATAGGATAGGATAGAGGATAGGGTAGGATAGAGAATAGGATATAGGATTGGCTAGGATAGAGGATAGAATAGGATAGAGGATAGGATAGGATAGAGGATAGGATAGGATAGAGGATAGGATAGCATAGAGAATAGGATAGGATAGAGGATAGGATAGGATAGAGGATAGGATACGATAGAGGGTAGGATAGGATACAGGATAGGATAGGATAGAGAATAGGATAGGATAGAGGATAGGATAGGATAGAGGATACGATATAGGATTGGATAGGATAGAGGATAGGATAGGATAGAGGATAGGATAGGGTAGAGGATAGGATAGGATAGGATAGAGGATAGGATAGGATAGAGGATAGGATAGGATAGAGAATAGGATAGGATAGAGGATAGGATAGGATAGAGGATAGGATAGGATTGAGGGTACGATAGCATAGTGGATAGGATAGGATAGAGGGTAGGGTAGAATAGAGGATATGATAGGATAGAGGATAGGATAGGATAGAGGATAGGATAGAATAGTGGATAGGATAGGATGGAGGATAGGATAGAGGATAGGATAGAGGATAGGATAGAGGATAGGATAGGATAGAGGATAGGATACGATAGAGGATAGGATAGGATAGAGGATAGGAAAGGATAAACGATAGGATAGGATAGAGGATAGGATAGGATAGAGGATAGGATAGGATAGAGGATAGGATAGGATAGAGGATAGGATAGGATAGGGGATAGGATAGGATAGAGAATAGGATATAGGATTGGATAGGATAGAGGATAGAATAGGATAGAGGATAGGATAGGATAGCGGATAGGATATGTTAGAGGATAGGATAGGATAGAGGATAGGATAGGATAAACGATAGGATAGGATAGAGGATACGATAGGATAGAGGATAGGATAGGAAAAACGATAGGATAGGATAGAGGATACGATAGGATAGAGGAGAGGATAGGATAGAGGATAGGATAGGTTGAGGATAGGATAGGATAGAGGATACGATATAGGATTGGATAGGATAGAGGATAGGATACGATAGAGGATAGGATAGGATAGAGAATAGGATATAGGATTGGATAGGATAGAGGATAGAATAGGATAGAGGATAGGATTGGATAAACGATAGGATAGGATAGAGGATAGGATAGGATAGAGGATAGGATAGGAAAGAGGATAGGATAGGTTGAGGATAGGATAGGATAGAGGGTAGGGTAGAATAGAGGATATGATAGGATAGAGGATAGGATAGGATAGAGGATAGGATAGAATAGTGGATAGGATAGGATGGAGGATAGGATAGAGGATAGGATAGAGGATAGGATAGGATAGAGGATAGGATACGATAGAGGATAGGATAGGATAAAGGATAGGAAAGGATAAACGATAGGATAGGATAGGATAGAGGATAGGATAGGATAGAGGATAGGGTAGGATAGAGAATAGGATATAGGATTGGCTAGGATAGAGGATAGAATAGGATAGAGGATAGGATAGGATAGAGGATAGGATAGGATAGAGGATAGGATAGCATAGAGAATAGGATAGGATAGAGGATAGGATAGGATAGAGGATAGGATACGATAGAGGGTAGGATAGGATACAGGATAGGATAGGATAGAGAATAGGATAGGATAGAGGATAGGATAGGATAGAGGATACGATATAGGATTGGATAGGATAGAGAATAGGATATAGGATTGGATAGGATAGAGGATAGAATAGGATAGAGGATAGGATACGATAGAGGATAGGATAGGATAGAGAATAGGATAGGATAGAGGATATTATAGGGTACAGGATAGGATAGGATAGAGGATGGGATAGGATGGAGGATAGGATACGATAGAGGATAGGATAGGATGGAGAATAGGATATAGGATTGGATAGGATAGAGGATAGAATAGGATAGAGGATAGGATAGGATAAACGATAGGATAGGATAGAGGATAGGATAGGCTAGAGTATAGGATAGGATAGAGGATAGGATAGGATAGAGGATAGGATAGGTTGAGGATAGGATAGGATAGAGGATGGGATAGGATAGCGGATAGGGTATGTTAGAGGATAGGATAGGATAGAGGATAGGATAGGATAGAGGATAGGATAGGATAGAGGATAGGATAGGATAAAGGATAGGATAGGATAGAGGATAGGATAGGATAGAGAATAGGATAGGATAGAGGATAGGATAAGATAGAGGATAGGATACGATAGAGGGTAGGATAGGATAGAGGATAGGATAGGATAGAGAATAGGATAGGATAGAGGATAGGATAGGATAGAGGATACGATATAGGATTGGATAGGATAGAGGATAGGATAGGGTAGAGGATAGGATAGGATAGAGGATAGGATAGGATAGAGGATAGGATAGCATAGAGAATAGGATAGGATAGAGGATAGGATAGGATAGAGGATAGGATACGATAGAGGGTAGGATAGGATACAGGATAGGATAGGATAGAGAATAGGATAGGATAGAGGATAGGATAGGATAGAGGATACGATATAGGATTGGATAGGATAGAGGATAGGATAGGATAGAGGATAGGATAGGGTAGAGGATAGGATAGGATAGGATAGAGGATAGGATAGGATAGAGGATAGGATAGGATAGAGAATAGGATAGGATAGAGGATAGGATAGGATAGAGGATAGGATAGGATTGAGGGTACGATAGCATAGTGGATAGGATAGGATAGAGGGTAGGGTAGAATAGAGGATATGATAGGATAGAGGATAGGATAGGATAGAGGATAGGATAGAATAGTGGATAGGATAGGATGGAGGATAGGATAGAGGATAGGATAGAGGATAGGATAGGATAGAGGATAGGATACGATAGAGGGTAGGATAGGATACAGGATAGGATAGGATAGAGAATAGGATAGGATAGAGGATAGGATAGGATAGAGGATACGATATAGGATTGGATAGGATAGAGGATAGGATAGGATAGAGGATAGGATAGGGTAGAGGATAGGATAGGATAGGATAGAGGATAGGATAGGATAGAGGATAGGATAGGATAGAGAATAGGATAGGATAGAGGATAGGAAAGGATAAACGATAGGATAGGATAGAGGATAGGATAGGATAGAGGATAGGATAGGATAGAGGATAGGGTAGGATAGAGAATAGGATATAGGATTGGCTAGGATAAAGGATAGAATAGGATAGAGGATAGGATAGGATAGAGGATAGGATAGGATAGAGGATAGGATAGCATAGAGAATAGGATAGGATAGAGGATAGGATAGGATAGAGGATAGGATATGATAGAGGATAGGATAGGATATAGGATTCGATAGGATAGAGGATAGGATATGATACAGGATAGGATAGGATAGAGAATAAGATAGGATAGAGGATAGGATAGGGTAGAGGATAGGATACGATAGAGGATAGGATAGGATAGAGAATAGGATATAGGATTGTATAGGATAGAGGATAGAATAGGATAGAGGATAGGATAGGATAGAGAATAGGATAGGATAGATAATAGGATAGGATAGAGGATAGGATAGGATAGAGAATAGGATATAGGATTGGATAGGATAGCGGATATGATAGGATAGAGGATAGGATAGGATAGAGGATAGGATATGATAGAGGATAGGATAGGATAGCGGATAGGATAGGATAGGATAGAGGATAGGATAGGATAGAGGATAGGATAGGATAGAGGATAGGATAGGATGGAGAATAGGATATAGGATTGGATAGGATAGAGAATAGGATATAGGATTGGATAGGATAGAGGATAGAATATGATAGAGGATAGGATAGGATAGAGGATAGGATAGGATAGAGGATAGGATAGGATAGGATAGAGGATAGGATAGGATAGAGGATAGGATAGGATAGAGAATAGGATAGGATAGAGGATAGGATAGGATAGAGGATAGAATAGGATTGAGGGTACGATAGGATAGTGGATAGGATAGGATAGAGGGTAGGATAGGATAGAGGATATGATAGGATAGAGGATAGGATAGAGGACAGGATACGATAGAGGATAGGATAGGATAGAGAATATGATAGGATAGAGGATATTATAGGGTACAGGATAGGATAGGATAGAGGATGGGATAGGATGGAGGATAGGATATAGGATTGGATAGGATAGAGAATAGGATATAGGATTGGATAGGATAGAGGATAGAATAGGATAGAGGATAGGATAGGATAGAGGATAGGATATGATAGAGGATAGGATAGGATAGAGGATAGGATAGGATAGAGGATACGATAGGATAGAGGATAGGATAGAGGACAGGATACGATAGAGGATAGGATAGGATAGAGAATATGATAGGATAGAGGATATTATAGGGTACAGGATAGGATAGGATAGAGAATGGGATAGGATGGAGGATAGGATACGATAGAGGATAGGATAGGATGGAGAATAGGATATAGGATTGGATAGGATAGAGGATAGAATAGGATAGAGGATAGGATAGGATAGAGGATAGGATATGATAGAGGATAGGATAGGATAGAGGATAGGATAGGATAGGATAGAGGATAGGATAGGATAGAGGATAGGATAGGATAGAGGATAGGATAGGATAGAGGATACGATAGGATAGAGGATAGGATAGAGGACAGGATACGATAGAGGATAGGATAGGATAGAGAATATGATAGGATAGAGAATAGGATATAGGATTGTATAGGATAGAGGATAGAATAGGATAGAGGATAGGATAGGATAGAGAATAGGATAGGATAGATAATAGGATAGGATAGAGGATAGGATAGGATAGAGAATAGGATATAGGATTGGATAGGATAGCGGATAGGATAGGATAGAGGATAGGATAGGATAGAGGATAGGATATGATAGAGGATAGAATATGATAGAGGATAGGATAGGATAGAGGATAGGATAGGATAGAGGATAGGATAGGATAGGATAGAGGATAGGATATGATAGAGGATAGGATAGGATAGAGGATAGGATAGGATAGAGGATAGGATACGATAGAGGATAGGATAGGATAGAGAATAGGATAGGATAGATAATAGGATAGGATAGAGGATAGGATAGAGGATAGGATAGGATAGAGGATAGGATAGGATAGAGGATAGGATACGATTGGAGATAGGATAGGATAGAGGATAGGAAAGGATAAACGATAGGACAGGATAGAGGATAGGATAGGATAGAGGATAGGATATGATAGAGGATAGGATAGGATAGAGGATAGGATAGGATAGGATAGAGGATAGGATAGGATAGAGGATAGGATAGGATGGAGAATAGGATATAGGATTGGATAGGATAGAGAATAGGATATAGGATTGGATAGGATAGAGGATAGAATAGGATAGAGGATAGGATACGATAGAGGATAGGATAGGATAGAGAATGGGATAGGATAGAGGATATTATAGGGTACAGGATAGGATAGGATAGAGGATGGGATAGGATGGAGGATAGGATACGATAGAGGATAGGATAGGATGGAGAATAGGATATAGGATTGGATAGGATAGAGGATAGAATAGGATAGAGGATAGGATAGGATAAACGATAGGATAGGATAGAGGATAGGATAGGATAGAGTATAGGATAGGATAGAGGATAGGATAGGATAGAGGATAGGATAGGTTGAGGATAGGATAGGATAGAGGATGGGATAGGATAGCGGATAGGGTATGTTAGAGGATAGGATAGGATAGAGGATAGGATAGGATAGAGGATAGGATAGGATAAAGGATAGGATAGGATAGAGGATAGGATAGGATAGAGAATAGGATAGGATAGAGGATAGGATAAGATAGAGGATAGGATACGATAGAGGGTAGGATAGGATAGAGGATAGGATAGGATAGAGAATAGGATAGGATAGAGGATAGGATAGGATAGAGGATACGATATAGGATTGGATAGGATAGAGGATAGGATAGGATAGAGGATAGGATAGGGTAGAGGATAGGATAGGATAGAGGATAATATACGGTAGAGGATAGGATAGGATAGAGGATAGGATAGGATAGAGGATAGGATAGGATAGAGGATAGGATAGGATACAGGATAGGATAGGATAGAGGATAGGATAGGATAAACGATAGGATAGGATAGAGGATAGGATAGGATAGGGGATAGGATAGGATAGAGGATAGGATAGGATAGTTGATAGGATAGGATAGAGGATAGGATAGGATAGAGGATAGGATAGGATAGAGAATAGGATATAGGATTGGATATGATAGAGGATAGAATAGGATAGAGGATAAGATAGGATAGAGGATAGGATATGATAGAGGATAGGATAGCATAGAGGATAGGATAGGATAGAGGATAGGATAGGATAGGATAGAGGATAGGATAGGATAGAGGATAGGATAGGATAGAGAATAGGATAGGATAGAGGATAGGATAGGATAGAGGATAGGATAGGATTGAGGGTACGATAGCATAGTGGATAGGATAGGATAGACGGTAGGATAGGATAGAGGATATGATAGGATAGAGGATAGGATAGGATAGAGGATAGGATAGAATAGTGGATAGGATAGGATGGAGGATAGGATAGAGGATAGGATAGAGGATAGGATAGGATAGAGGATAGGATACGATAGAGGAAAGGATAGGATAGAGGATAGGAAAGGATAAACGATAGGATAGGATAGAGGATAGGATAGGATAGAGGATAGGATAGGATAGAGGATAGGATAGGGTAGAGGATAGGATAGTATAGTGGATTGGATAGGATAGAGGATAGGATAGGATAGAGGATAGGGTAGGATAGAGAATAGGATATAGGATTGGCTAGGATAGAGGATAGAATAGGATAGAGGATAGGATAGGATAGAGGATAGGATAGGATAGAGGATAGGATAGCATAGAGAATAGGATAGGATAGAGGATAGGAAAGGATAAACGACAGGATAGGATAGAGGATAGGATAGGATACAGGATAGGATATGATTGAGGATAGGATAGGATAGAGGATAGGATAGGATATAGGATAGGATACGATAGAGGATAGGATAGGATAGAGAATAGGATATAGGATTGGATAGGATAGCGGATAGGATAGGATAGAGGGTAGGATAGGATAGAGGATAGGATATGATAGAGGATAGGATAGGATAGAGGATAGGATACGATAGAGGATAGGATAGGATAGCGGATCGGATATGTTAGAGGATAGGATAGGATAGAGGATAGGATAGGATAGAGGATAGGATAGGATAGAGGATAGGATAGGATAGAGGATAGGATAGGATAGAGGATAGGATAGGATAGAGGATAGGATAGGATAGAGGATAGGATAGGATAGAGGATAGGATAGGATAGAGGATAGGATAGGATAGAGGATAGGATAGGATAGAGGATAGGATAGGATAGAGGATAGGATAGGATAGAGGATACGATATAGGATTGGATAGGATAGAGGATAGGATACGATAGAGGATAGGATAGGATAGAGAATAGGATATAGGATTGGATAGGATAGAGGATAGGATATGATAGAGGATAGGATAGGATAGAGGATAGGATACGATAGAGGATAGGATAGGATAGAGGATAGGATATGATAGAGGATAGGATAGGATAGAGGATAGGATAGGATAGAGGATACGATAGGATAGAGGATAGGATAGAGGACAGGATACGATAGAGGATAGGATATGATAGAGGATAGGATAGCATAGAGGATAGGATAGGATAGAGGATAGGATAGGATAGGATAGAGGATAGGATAGGATAGAGGATAGGATAGGATAGAGAATAGGATAGGATAGAGGATAGGATAGGATAGAGGATAGGATAGGATTGAGGGTACGATAGCATAGTGGATAGGATAGGATAGACGGTAGGATAGGATAGAGGATATGATAGGATAGAGGATAGGATAGGATAGAGGATAGGATAGAATAGTGGATAGGATAGGATGGAGGATAGGATAGAGGATAGGATAGAGGATAGGATAGGATAGAGGATAGGATACGATAGAGGAAAGGACAGGATAGAGGATAGGAAAGGATAAACGATAGGATAGGATAGAGGATAGGATAGGATAGAGGATAGGATAGGGTAGAGGATAGGATAGTATAGTGGATTGGATAGGATAGAGGATAGGATAGGATAGAGGATAGGGTAGGATAGAGAATAGGATATAGGATTGGCTAGGATAGAGGATAGAATAGGATAGAGGATAGGATAGGATAGAGGATAGGATAGGATAGAGGATAGGATAGCATAGAGAATAGGATAGGATAGAGGATAGGAAAGGATAAACGACAGGATAGGATAGAGGATAGGATAGGATAGAGGATAGGATATGATTGAGGATAGGATAGGATAGAGAATAGGATATAGGATTGGATAGGATAGCGGATAGGATAGGATAGAGGGTAGGATAGGATAGAGGATAGGATATGATAGAGGATAGGATAGGATAGAGGATAGGATACGATAGAGGATAGGATAGGATAGCGGATCGGATATGTTAGAGGATAGGATAGGATAGAGGATAGGATAGGATAGAGGATAGGATAGGATAGAGGATAGGATAGGATAGAGGATAGGATAGGATAGAGGATAGGATAGGATAGAGGATAGGATAGGATAGAGGATAGGATAGGATAGAGGATAGGATAGGATAGAGGATAGGATAGGATAGAGGATAGGATAGGATAGAGGATAGGATAGGATAGAGGATAGGATAGGATAGAGGATAGGATAGGATAGAGGATAGGATAGGATAGAGGATACGATATAGGATTGGATAGGATAGAGGATAGGATACGATAGAGGATAGGATAGGATAGAGAATAGGATATAGGATTGGATAGGATAGAGGATAGGATATGATAGAGGATAGGATAGGATAGAGGACAGGATACGATAGAGGATAGGATATGATAGAGGATAGGATAGCATAGAGGATAGGATAGGATAGAGGATAGGATAGGATAGGATAGAGGATAGGATAGGATAGAGGATAGGATAGGATAGAGAATAGGATAGGATAGAGGATAGGATAGGATAGAGGATAGGATAGGATTGAGGGTACGATAGCATAGTGGATAGGATAGGATAGACGGTAGGATAGGATAGAGGATATGATAGGATAGAGGATAGGATAGGATAGAGGATAGGATAGAATAGTGGATAGGATAGGATGGAGGATAGGATAGAGGATAGGATAGAGGATAGGATAGGATAGAGGATAGGATACGATAGAGGAAAGGACAGGATAGAGGATAGGAAAGGATAAACGATAGGATAGGATAGAGGATAGGATAGGATAGAGGATAGGATAGGGTAGAGGATAGGATAGTATAGTGGATTGGATAGGATAGAGGATAGGATAGGATAGAGGATAGGGTAGGATAGAGAATAGGATATAGGATTGGCTAGGATAGAGGATAGAATAGGATAGAGGATAGGATAGGATAGAGGATAGGATAGGATAGAGGATAGGATAGCATAGAGAATAGGATAGGATAGAGGATAGGAAAGGATAAACGACAGGATAGGATAGAGGATAGGATAGGATAGAGGATAGGATATGATTGAGGATAGGATAGGATAGAGGATAGGATAGGAAAGAGGATAGGATAGGATAGAGGATAGGATACGATAGAGGATAGGATAGGATAGAGAATAGGATATAGGATTGGATAGGATAGCGGATAGGATAGGATAGAGGATAGGATAGGATAGAGGATAGGATATGATAGAGGATAGGATAGGATAGAGGATAGGATACGATAGAGGATAGGATAGGATAGCGGATCGGATATGTTAGAGGATAGGATAGGATAGAGGATAGGATAGGATAGAGGATAGGATAGGATAGAGGATAGGATAGGATAGAGGATAGGATAGGATAGAGGATAGGATAGGATAGAGGATAGGATAGGATAGAGGATAGGATAGGATAGAGGATAGGATAGGATAGAGGATAGGACAGGATAGAGGATAGGATAGGATAGAGGATACGATATAGGATTGGATAGGATAGAGGATAGGATACGATAGAGGATAGGATAGGATAGAGAATAGGATATAGGATTGGATAGGATAGAGGATAGGATATGATAGAGGATAGGATAGGATAGAGGATAGGATACGATAGAGGATAGGATAGGATAGAGGATAGGATATGATAGAGGATAGGATAGGATAGAGGATAGGAAAGGATAGAGAATATGATAGGATACAGGATATTATAGGGTACAGGATAGGATAGGATAGAGGATGGGATAGGATGGAGGATAGGATACGATAGAGGATAGGATAGGATGGAGAATAGGATATAGGATTGGATAGGATAGAGGATAGAATAGGATAGAGGATAGGGTAGGATAGTGGATAAGATAGGATAGAGGATAGGATATGATAGAGGATAGGATAGGATAGAGGATAGGATAGGATAGAGGATAGGATAGGATAGGATAGAGGATAGGATAGGATAGAGGATAGGATAGGATAGAGAATAGGATAGGATAGAGGATAGGATAGGATAGAGGATAGGATAGGATTGAGGGTACGATAGCATAGTGGATAGGATAGGATAGAGGGTAGGGTAGAATAGAGGATATGATAGGATAGAGGATAGGATAGGATAGAGGATAGGATAGAATAGTGGATAGGATAGGATGGAGGATAGGATAGAGGATAGGATAGAGGATAGGATAGGATAGAGGATAGGATACGATTGAGGATAGGATAGGATAAAGGATAGGAAAGGATAAACGATAGGATAGGATAGGATAGAGGATAGGATAGGATAGAGGATAGGGTAGGATAGAGAATAGGATATAGGATTGGCTAGGATAGAGGATAGAATAGGATAGAGGATAGGATAGGATAGAGGATAGGATAGGATAGAGGATAGGATAGCATAGAGAATAGGATAGGATAGAGGATAGGATAGGATAGAGGATAGGATACGATAGAGGGTAGGATAGGATACAGGATAGGATAGGATAGAGAATAGGATACGATTGGAGATAGGATAGGATAGAGGATAGGAAAGGATAAACGATAGGACAGGATAGAGGATAGGATAGGATAGAGGATAGGATATGATAGAGGATAGGATAGGATAGAGGATAGGATAGGATAGGATAGAGGATAGGATAGGATAGAGGATAGGATAGGATGGAGAATAGGATATAGGATTGGATAGGATAGAGGATAGAATAGGATAGAGGATAGGATAGGATAGAGGATAGGATAGGATAGAGGATAGGATAGCATAGAGAATAGGATAGGATAGAGGATAGGAAAGGATAAACGACAGGATAGGATAGAGGATAGGATAGGATAGAGGATAGGATACGATAGAGGATAGGATAGGATAGAGAATAGGATAGGATAGATAATAGGATAGGATAGAGGATAGGATAGAGGATAGGATAGGATAGAGGATAGGATACGATTGGAGATAGGATAGGATAGAGGATAGGAAAGGATAAACGATAGGACAGGATAGAGGATAGGATAGGATAGAGGATAGGATATGATAGAGGATAGGATAGGATAGAGTATAGGATAGGATAGGATAGAGGATAGGATAGGATAGAGGATAGGATAGGATGGAGAATAGGATATAGGATTGGATAGGATAGAGAATAGGATATAGGATTGGATAGGATAGAGGATAGAATAGGATAGAGGATAGGATACGATAGAGGAT
Source organism: Halictus rubicundus (assembly GCF_050948215.1). NCBI lineage: Eukaryota > Metazoa > Arthropoda > Insecta > Hymenoptera > Halictidae > Halictus > Halictus rubicundus. The sequence goes on along the minus strand of NW_027488723.1, from coordinate 43,324 downwards.
AGGATAGGATAGAGAATAGGATAGGATAGAGGATATTATAGGGTACAGGATAGGATAGGATAGAGGATGGGATAGGATGGAGGATAGGATACGATAGAGGATAGGATAGGATGGAGAATAGGATATAGGATTGGATAGGATAGAGGATAGAATAGGATAGAGGATAGGATAGGATAAACGATAGGATAGGATAGAGGATAGGATAGGATAGAGGATAGGATAGGATAGAGGATAGGATAGGTTGAGGATAGGATAGGATAGAGGATGGGATAGGATAGCGGATAGGGTATGTTAGAGGATAGGATAGGATAGAGGATAGGATAGGATAGAGGATAGGATAGGATAGAGGATAGGATAGGATAAAGGATAGGATAGGATAGAGGATAGGATAGGATAGAGAATAGGATAGGATAGAGGATAGGATAGGATAGAGGATAGGATACGATAGAGGGTAGGATAGGATAGAGGATAGGATAGGATAGAGAATAGGATAGGATAGAGGATAGGATAGGGTAGAGGATAGGATAGGATAGAGGATAATATACGGTAGAGGATAGGATAGGATAGAGGATAGGATAGGATAGAGGATAGGATAGGATAGAGGATAGGATAGGATAGAGGATAGGATAGGATAAACGATAGGATAGGATAGAGGATAGGATAGGATAGGGGATAGGATAGGATAGAGGATAGGATAGAATAGTGGATAGGATAGGATAGAGGATAGGATAGGATAGAGGATAGGATAGGATAGAGAATAGGATATAGGATTGGATATGATAGAGGATAGAATAGGATAGAGGATAAGATAGGATAGAGGATAGGATATGATAGAGGATAGGATAGCATAGAGGATAGGATAGGATAGAGGATAGGATAGGATAGGATAGAGGATAGGATAGGATAGAGGATAGGATAGGATAGAGAATAGGATAGGATAGAGGATAGGATAGGATAGAGGATAGGATAGGATTGAGGGTACGATAGCATAGTGGATAGGATAGGATAGACGGTAGGATAGGATAGAGGATATGATAGGATAGAGGATAGGATAGGATAGAGGATAGGATAGAATAGTGGATAGGATAGGATGGAGGATAGGATAGAGGATAGGATAGAGGATAGGATAGGATAGAGGATAGGATACGATAGAGGAAAGGATAGGATAGAGGATAGGAAAGGATAAACGATAGGATAGGATAGAGGATAGGATAGGATAGAGGATAGGATAGGATAGAGAATAGGATAGGGTAGAGGATAGGATAGTATAGTGGATTGGATAGGATAGAGGATAGGATAGGATAGAGGATAGGGTAGGATAGAGAATAGGATATAGGATTGGCTAGGATAGAGGATAGAATAGGATAGAGGATAGGATAGGATAGAGGATAGGATAGGATAGAGGATAGGATAGCATAGAGAATAGGATAGGATAGAGGATAGGAAAGGATAAACGACAGGATAGGATAGAGGATAGGATAGGATAGAGGATAGGATATGATTGAGGATAGGATAGGATAGAGGATAGGATAGGATAGAGGATAGGATAGGATAGAGGATAGGATACGATAGAGGATAGGATAGGATAGAGAATAGGATATAGGATTGGATAGGATAGCGGATAGGATAGGATAGAGGATAGGATAGGATAGAGGATAGGATATGATAGAGGATAGGATAGGATAGAGGATAGGATACGATAGAGGATAGGATAGGATAGCGGATCGGATATGTTAGAGGATAGGATAGGATAGAGGATAGGATAGGATAGAGGATAGGATAGGATAGAGGATAGGATAGGATAGAGGATAGGATAGGATAGAGGATAGGATAGGATAGAGGATAGGATAGGATAGAGGATAGGATAGGATAGAGGATAGGATAGGATAGAGGATAGGATAGGATAGAGGATAGGATAGGATAGAGGATAGGATAGGATAGAGGATAGGATAGGGTAGAGGATAGGATAGGATAGAGGATAGGATAGGATAGAGAATAGGATAGGATAGAGGATAGGATAGGATAGAGGATAGTATAGGATTGAGGGTACGATAGCATAGTGGATAGGATAGGATAGAGGGTAGGGTAGAATAGAGGATATGATAGGATAGAGGATAGGATAGGATAGAGGATAGGATAGAATAGTGGATAGGATAGGATGGAGGATAGGATAGAGGATAGGATAGAGGATAGGATAGGATAGAGGATAGGATACGATAGAGGATAGGATAGGATAAAGGATAGGAAAGGATAAACGATAGGATAGGATAGGATAGAGGATAGGATAGGATAGAGGATAGGGTAGGATAGAGAATAGGATATAGGATTGGCTAGGATAGAGGATAGAATAGGATAGAGGATAGGATAGGATAGAGGATAGGATAGGATAGAGGATAGGATAGCATAGAGAATAGGATAGGATAGAGGATAGGATAGGATAGAGGATAGGATACGATAGAGGGTAGGATAGGATACAGGATAGGATAGGATAGAGAATAGGATAGGATAGAGGATAGGATAGGATAGAGGATACGATATAGGATTGGATAGGATAGAGGATAGGATAGGATAGAGGATAGGATAGGGTAGAGGATAGGATAGGATAGGATAGAGGATAGGATAGGATAGAGGATAGGATAGGATAGAGAATAGGATAGGATAGAGGATAGGATAGGATAGAGGATAGGATAGGATTGAGGGTACGATAGCATAGTGGATAGGACAGGATAGAGGGTAGGGTAGAATAGAGGATATGATAGGATAGAGGATAGGATAGGATAGAGGATAGGATAGAATAGTGGATAGGATAGGATGGAGGATAGGATAGAGGATAGGATAGAGGATAGGATAGGATAGAGGATAGGATACGATAGACGATAGGATAGGATAGAGGATAGGAAAGGATAAACGATAGGATAGGATAGAGGATAGGATAGGATAGAGGATAGGATAGGATAGAGGATAGGGTAGGATAGAGAATAGGATATAGGATTGGCTAGGATAGAGGATAGAATAGGATAGAGGATAGGATAGGATAGAGGATAGGATAGGATAGAGGATAGGATAGCATAGAGAATAGGATAGGATAGAGGATAGGAAAGGATAAACGACAGGATAGGATAGAGGATAGGATAGGATAGAGGATAGGATATGATTGAGGATAGGATAGGATAGAGGATAGGATAGGAAAGAGGATAGGATAGGATAGAGGATAGGATACGATAGAGGAAAGGACAGGATAGAGGATAGGAAAGGATAAACGATAGGATAGGATAGAGGATAGGATAGGATAGAGGATAGGATAGGATAGAGGATAGGATAGGGTAGAGGATAGGATAGTATAGTGGATTGGATAGGATAGAGGATAGGATAGGATAGAGGATAGGATAGGATAGAGGATAGGTTAGGATAGAGAATAGGATATAGGATTGGCTAGGATAGAGGATAGAATAGGATAGAGGATAGGATAGGATAGAGGATAGGATAGGATAGAGGATAGGATAGCATAGAGAATAGGATAGGATAGAGGATAGGAAAGGATAAACGACAGGATAGGATAGAGGATAGGATAGGATAGAGGATAGGATATGATTGAGGATAGGATAGGATAGAGGATAGGATAGGAAAGAGGATAGGATAGGATAGAGGATTGGATACGATAGAGGATAGGATAGGATAGAGAATAGGATATAGGATTGGATAGGATAGCGGATAGGATAGGATAGAGGATAGGATAGGATAGAGGATAGGATATGATAGAGGATAGGATAGGATAGAGGATAGGATACGATAGAGGATAGGATAGGATAGCGGATCGGATATGTTAGAGGATAGGATAGGATAGAGGATAGGATAGGATAGAGGATAGGATAGGATAGAGGATAGGATAGGATAGAGGATAGGATAGGATAGAGGATAGGATAGGATAGAGGATAGAATAGGATAGAGGATAGGATAGGATAGAGGATAGGATAGGATAGAGGATAGGATAGGATAGAGGATAGGATAGGATAGAGGATAGGATAGGATAGAGGATACGATATAGGATTGGATAGGATAGAGGATAGGATACGATAGAGGATAGGATAGGATAGAGAATAGGATATAGGATTGGATAAGATAGAGGATAGGATATGATAGAGGATAGGATAGGATAGAGGATAGGATACGATAGAGGATAGGATAGGATATAGGATAGGATATGATAGAGGATAGGATAGGATAGAGGATAGGATAGGATAGAGAATATGATAGGATAGAGGATATTATAGGGTACAGGATAGGATAGGATAGAGGATGGGATAGGATGGAGGATAGGATACGATAGAGGATAGGATAGGATGGAGAATAGGATATAGGATTGGATAGGATAGAGGATAGAATAGGATAGAGGATAGGGTAGGATAGTGGATAAGATAGGATAGAGGATAGGATATGATAGAGGATAGGATAGGATAGAGGATAGGATAGGATAGAGGATAGGATAGGATAGGATAGAGGATAGGATAGGATAGAGGATAGGATAGGATAGAGAATAGGATAGGATAGAGGATAGGATAGGATAGAGGATAGGGTAGGATAGAGAATAGGATATAGGATTGGCTAGGATAGAGGATAGAATAGGATAGAGGATAGGATAGGATAGAGGATAGGATAGGATAGAGGATAGGATAGCATAGAGAATAGGATAGGATAGAGGATAGGATAGGATAGAGGATAGGATACGATAGAGGGTAGGATAGGATACAGGATAGGATAGGATAGAGAATAGGATAGGATAGAGGATAGGATAGGATAGAGGATACGATATAGGATTGGATAGGATAGAGGATAGGATAGGATAGAGGATAGGATAGGGTAGAGGATAGGATAGGATAGGATAGAGGATAGGATAGGATAGAGGATAGGATAGGATAGAGAATAGGATAGGATAGAGGATAGGATAGGATAGAGGATAGGATAGGATTGAGGGTACGATAGCATAGTGGATAGGATAGGATAGAGGGTAGGGTAGAATAGAGGATATGATAGGATAGAGGATAGGATAGGATAGAGGATAGGATAGAATAGTGGATAGGATAGGATGGAGGATAGGATAGAGGATAGGATAGAGGATAGGATAGGATAGAGGATAGGATACGATAGACGATAGGATAGGATAGAGGATAGGAAAGGATAAACGATAGGATAGGATAGAGGATAGGATAGGATAGAGGATAGGATAGGATAGAGGATAGGGTAGGATAGAGAATAGGATATAGGATTGGCTAGGATAGAGGATAGAATAGGATAGAGGATAGGATAGGATAGAGGATAGGATAGGATAGAGGATAGGATAGCATAGAGAATAGGATAGGATAGAGGATAGGATAGGATAGAGGATAGGATATGATAGAGGATAGGATAGGATAGAGGATTCGATAGGATAGAGGATAGGATATGATACAGGATAGGATAGGATAGAGAATAAGATAGGATAGAGGATAGGATAGGGTAGAGGATAGGATAGGATAGAGAATAGGATATAGGATTGGATAGGATAGGATAGAGGATAGGATAGGATACAGGATAGGATATGATAGAGGATAGGATAGGATAGAGGATAGGATACGATAGAGGATAGGATACGATAGAGGATAGGATAGGATAGAGAATAGGATATAGGATTGTATAGGATAGAGGATAGAATAGGATAGAGGATAGGATAGGATAGAGAATAGGATAGGATAGATAATAGGATAGGATAGAGGATAGGATAGGATAGAGAATAGGATATAGGATTGGATAGGATAGCGGATATGATAGGATAGAGGATAGGATAGGATAGAGGATAGGATATGATAGAGGATAGGATAGGATAGCGGATAGGATAGGATAGGATAGAGGATAGGATAGGATAGAGGATAGGATAGGATAGAGGATAGGATAGGATGGAGAATAGGATATAGGATTGGATAGGATAGAGAATAGGATATAGGATTGGATAGGATAGAGGATAGAATATGATAGAGGATAGGATAGGATAGAGGATAGGATAGAGGATAGGATAGGATAGAGGATAGGATAGGATAGGATAGAGGATAGGATAGGATAGAGGATAGGATAGGATAGAGAATAGGATAGGATAGAGGATAGGATAGGATAGAGGATAGAATAGGATTGAGGGTACGATAGGATAGTGGATAGGATAGGATAGAGGGTAGGATAGGATAGAGGATATGATAGGATAGAGGATAGGATAGAGGACAGGATACGATAGAGGATAGGATAGGATAGAGAATATGATAGGATAGAGGATATTATAGGGTACAGGATAGGATAGGATAGAGGATGGGATAGGATGGAGGATAGGATGTAGGATTGGATAGGATAGAGAATAGGATATAGGATTGGATAGGATAGAGGATAGAATAGGATAGAGGATAGGATAGGATAGAGGATAGGATATGATAGAGGATAGGATAGGATAGAGGATAGGATATGATAGTGGATAGGATAGGATAGAGGATAGGATAGGATAGAGGATAGGATAGGATAGAGGATAGGAAAGGATAAACGATAGGACAGGATAGAGGATAGGATAGGATAGAGGATAGGATATGATAGAGGATAGGATAGGATAGAGGATAGGATAGGATAGAGAATAGGATATAGGATTGGATAGGATAGAGGATAGAATAGGATAGAGGATAGGATAGGATAGAGGATAGGATATGATAGACGATAGGATAGGATAGAGGATAGGATAGGATAGAGGATACGATAGGATAGAGGATAGGATAGAGGACAGGATACGATAGAGGATAGGATAGGATAGAGGATAGGATAGGATAGAATAGTGGATAGGATAGGATGGAGGATAGGATAGAGGATAGGATAGAGGATAGGATAGGATAGAGGATAGGATACGATAGAGGATAGGATAGGATAGAGAATAGGATAGGATAGATAATAGGATAGGATAGAGGATATGATAGAGGATAGGATAGGATAGAGGATAGGATAGGATAGAGGATAGGATACGATTGGAGATAGGATAGGATAGAGGATAGGAAAGGATAAACGATAGGACAGGATAGAGGATAGGATAGGATAGAGGATAGGATATGATAGAGGATAGGATAGGATAGAGGATAGGATAGGATAGGATAGAGGATAGGATAGGATAGAGGATAGGATAGGATGGAGAATAGGATATAGGATTGGATAGGATAGAGAATAGGATATAGGATTGGATAGGATAGAGGATAGAATAGGATAGAGGATAGGATACGATAGAGGATAGGATAGGATAGAGAATAGGATAGGATAGAGGATATTATAGGGTACAGGATAGGATAGGATAGAGGATGGGATAGGATGGAGGATAGGATACGATAGAGGATAGGATAGGATGGAGAATAGGATATAGGATTGGATAGGATAGAGGATAGAATAGGATAGAGGATAGGATAGGATAAACGATAGGATAGGATAGAGGATAGGATAGGATAGAGGATAGGATAGGATAGAGGATAGGATAGGTTGAGGATAGGATAGGATAGAGGATGGGATAGGATAGCGGATAGGATATGTTAGAGGATAGGATAGGATAGAGGATAGGATAGGATAGAGGATAGGATAGGATAGAGGATAGGATAGGATAAAGGATAGGATAGGATAGAGGATAGGATAGGATAGAGAATAGGATAGGATAGAGGATAGGATAGGATAGAGGATAGGATACGATAGAGGGTAGGCTAGGATAGAGGATAGGATAGGATAGAGAATAGGATAGGATAGAGGATAGGATAGGATAGAGGATACGATATAGGATTGGATAGGATAGAGGATAGGATAGGATAGAGGATAGGATAGGGTAGAGGATAGGATAGGATAGAGGATAATATACGGTAGAGGATAGGATAGGATAGAGGATAGGATAGGATAGAGGATAGGATAGGATAGAGGATAGGATAGGATAGAGGATAGGATAGGATAAACGATAGGATAGGATAGAGGATAGGATAGGATAGGGGATAGGATAGGATAGAGGATAGGATAGGATAGTGGATAGGATAGGATAGAGGATAGGATAGGGTAGAGGATAGGATAGGATAGAGAATAGGATAGGATAGAGGATAGGATAGCATAGAGGATAGGATACGATAGAGGATAGGATAGGATAGCGGATCGGATATGTTAGAGGATAGGATAGGATAGAGGATAGGATAGGATAGAGGTTAGGATAGGATAGAGGATAGGATACGATAGAGGATAGGATAGGATAGAGAATAGGATATAGGATTGGATAGGATAGAGCATAGAGTAGGATAGAGGATAGGATAGGATAGCGGATAGGATATGTTAGAGGATAGGATAGGATAGAGGATAGGATAGGATAGAGATAGGATAGGATAGAGGATAGGATAGGATAGAGGATAGGATAGGTTGAGGATAGGATAGGATAGAGGATAGGATAGGATAGAGAATAGGATAGGATAGAGGATAGGATAGGATAGAGGATAGGATACGATAGAGGGTAGGATAGGATACAGGATAGGATAGGATAGAGAATAGGATAGGATAGAGGATAGGATAGCATAGAGGATAGGATAGGATTGAGGGTACGATGGGATAGAGGATAGAATAGGATAGAGGATAGGATAGGATAGAGGATAGGATAGGATAGAGGATAGGATAGGATAGAGAATAGGATAGGATAGAGGATAGGATAGGATAGAGGATAGGATACGATAGAGGGTAGGATAGGATACAGGATAGGATAGGATAGAGAATAGAATAGGATAGAGGATAGGATAGGATAGCGGATAGGATATGTTAGAGGATAGGATAGGATAGAGGATAGGATAGGATAGAGATAGGATAGGATAGAGGATAGGATAGGATAGAGGATAGCATAGGTTGAGGATAGGATAGGATAGAGGATAGGATAGGATAGCGGATAGGATATGTTAGAGGATAGGATAGGATAGAGGATAGGATAGGATAGAGAATAGAATAGGATAGAGGATAGGATAGGATAGCGGATAGGATATGTTAGAGGATAGGATAGGATAGAGGATAGGATAGGATAGAGATAGGATAGGATAGAGGATAGGATAGGATAGAGGATAGCATAGGTTGAGGATAGGATAGGATAGAGGATAGGATAGGATAGAGGATAGGATAGGATAGAGGATAGGATAGGGTAGAGGATAGGATAGGATAGAGATAGGATAGGATAGAGGATAGGATAGGATAGAGGATAGCATAGGTTGAGGATAGGATAGGATAGAGGATAGGATAGGATAGAGGATAGGATAGGATAGAGGATAGGATAGGGTAGAGGATAGGATAGGATAGAGAATAGGATAGGATAGAGGATAGGATAGCATAGAGGATAGGATACGATAGAGGATAGGATAGGATAGCGGATAGGATACGATAGAGGTTAGGATAGGATACAGGATAGGATAGGATAGAGAATAGGATAGGATAGAGGATAGGATAGCATAGAGGATAGGATAGGATTGAGGGTACGATGGGATAGAGGATAGAATAGGATAGAGGATAGGATAGGATAGAGGATAGGATAGGATAGAGGATAGGATAGGATAGAGAATAGGATAGGATAGAGGATAGGATAGGATAGAGGATAGGATAGGATAGAGGATAGGGTAGGATAGAGAATAGGATATAGGATTGGCTAGGATAGAGGATAGAATAGGATAGAGGATAGGATAGGATAGAGGATAGGATAGGATAGAGGATAGGATAGCATAGAGAATAGGATAGGATAGAGGATAGGATAGGATAGAGGATAGGATATGATAGAGGATAGGATAGGATAGAGGATTCGATAGGATAGAGGATAGGATATGATACAGGATAGGATAGGATAGAGAATAAGATAGGATAGAGGATAGGATAGGGTAGAGGATAGGATAGGATAGAGAATAGGATATAGGATTGGATAGGATAGGATAGAGGATAGGATAGGATACAGGATAGGATATGATAGAGGATAGGATAGGATAGAGGATAGGATACGATAGAGGATAGGATACGATAGAGGATAGGATAGGATAGAGAATAGGATATAGGATTGTATAGCATAGAGGATAGGATAGGATAGAGGATAGGATAGGATAGGATAGAGGATAGGATAGGATAGAGGATAGGATAGGATAGAGGATAGGATAGGATAGAGGATAGGATAGGATTGAGGGTACGATAGCATAGTGGATAGGATAGGATAGACGGTAGGATAGGATAGAGGATATGATAGGATAGAGGATAGGATAGGATAGAGGATAGGATAGAATAGTGGATAGGATAGGATGGAGGATAGGATAGAGGATAGGATAGAGGATAGGATAGGATAGAGGATAGGATAGTATAGTGGATTGGATAGGATAGAGGATAGGATAGGATAGAGGATAGGGTAGGATAGAGAATAGGATATAGGATTGGCTAGGATAGAGGATAGAATAGGATAGAGGATAGGATAGGATAGCGGATAGGATATGTTAGAGGATAGGATAGGATAGAGGATAGGATAGGATAGAGGATAGGATAGGATAGAGGATAGGATAGGAAAGAGGATAGGATAGGATAGAGGATAGGATAGGATAGAGAATAGGATAGGATAGAGGATAGGATAGGATAGAGAATAGGATATAGGATTGGATAGGATAGAGGATAGAATAGGATAGAGGATAGGATAGGATAGCGGATAGGATATGTTAGAGGATAGGATAGGATAGAGGATAGGATAGGATAGAGGATAGGATAGGATAGAGAATAGGATAGGATAGGGGATAGGATAGGATAGAGGATAGGATAGGATTGAGGGTACGATAGGATAGTGGATAGGGTAGGATAGAGGATAGGATAGGATAGAGGATATGATAGGATAGAGGATAGGATAGGATAGAGAATAGGATATAGAATTGGATAGGATAGAGGATAGAATAAGATAGAGGATAAGATAGGATAGAGGATAGGATATGATAGAGGATAGGATAGGATAGAGGATAGGATAGGATAGAGGATAGGATAGGATAGAGGATAGGATAGGGTAGAGGATAGGATAGGATAGAGAATAGGATAGGATAGAGGATAGGATAGCATAGAGGATAGGATACGATAGAGGATAGGATAGGATAGCGGATCGGATATGTTAGAGGATAGGATAGGATAGAGGATAGGATAGGATAGAGGTTAGGATAGGATAGAGGATAGGATACGATAGAGGATAGGATAGGATAGAGAATAGGATATAGGATTGGATAGGATAGAGCATAGAGTAGGATAGAGGATAGGATAGGATAGCGGATAGGATATGTTAGAGGATAGGATAGGATAGAGGATAGGATAGGATAGAGATAGGATAGGATAGAGGATAGGATAGGATAGAGGATAGGATAGGTTGAGGATAGGATAGGATAGAGGATAGGATAGGATAGAGAATAGGATAGGATAGAGGATAGGATAGGATAGAGGATAGGATACGATAGAGGGTAGGATAGGATACAGGATAGGATAGGATAGAGAATAGGATAGGATAGAGGATAGGATAGCATAGAGGATAGGATAGGATTGAGGGTACGATGGGATAGAGGATAGAATAGGATAGAGGATAGGATAGGATAGAGGATAGGATAGGATAGAGGATAGGATAGGATAGAGAATAGGATAGGATAGAGGATAGGATAGGATAGAGGATAGGATACGATAGAGGGTAGGATAGGATACAGGATAGGATAGGATAGAGAATAGAATAGGATAGAGGATAGGATAGGATAGCGGATAGGATATGTTAGAGGATAGGATAGGATAGAGGATAGGATAGGATAGAGATAGGATAGGATAGAGGATAGGATAGGATAGAGGATAGGATAGGATAGAGGATAGGATAGGATTGAGGGTACGATAGCATAGTGGATAGGATAGGATAGACGGTAGGATAGGATAGAGGATATGATAGGATAGAGGATAGGATAGGATAGAGGATAGGATAGAATAGTGGATAGGATAGGATGGAGGATAGGATAGAGGATAGGATAGAGGATAGGATAGGATAGAGGATAGGATAGTATAGTGGATTGGATAGGATAGAGGATAGGATAGGATAGAGGATAGGGTAGGATAGAGAATAGGATATAGGATTGGCTAGGATAGAGGATAGAATAGGATAGAGGATAGGATAGGATAGAGGATAGGATAGGATAGAGGATAGGATAGCATAGAGAATAGGATAGGATAGAGGATAGGAAAGGATAGAGGATAGGATAGGATAGAGGATAGGATAGGATTGAGGGTACGATAGGATAGTGGATAGGGTAGGATAGAGGATAGGATAGGATAGAGGATATGATAGGATAGAGGATAGGATAGGAAAGAGGATAGGATAGGATAGAGAATAGGATATAGGATTGGATAGGATAGAGGATAGAATAGGATAGAGGATAAGATAGGATAGAGGATAGGATATGATAGAGGATAGGATAGGATAGAGGATAGGATAGGATAGAGGATAGGATAGGATAGAGGATAGGATAGGATAGAGAATAGGATAGGATAGAGGATAGGATAGCATATAGGATAGGATAGGATTGAGGGTACGATAGGATAGAGGATAGAATAGGATAGAGGATAGGATAGGATAGAGGGTAGGATAGGATAGAGGATAGGATAGGATAGAGAATAGGATAGGATAGAGGATAGGATAGGATAGAGGATAGGATACGATAGAGGATAGGATAGGATTGAGAATAGGATATAGGATTGGATAGGATAGCGGATAGGATAGGATAGAGGATAGTATAGGATAGAGGATAGGATATGATAGAGGATAGGATAGGATAGAGGATAGGATACGATAGAGGATAGGATAGGATAGCGGATCGGATATGTTAGAGGATAGGATAGGATAGAGGATAGGATAGGATAGAGGATAGGATAGGATAGAGGTTAGGATAGGATAGAGGATAGGATACGATAGAGGATAGGATAGGATAGAGAATAGGATATAGGATTGGATAGGATAGAGGATAGAATAGGATAGAGGATAGGATAGGATAGCGGATAGGATATGTTAGAGGATAGGATAGGATAGAGGATAGGATAGGATAGAGGATAGGATAGGTTGAGGATAGGATAGGATAGAGGATAGGATAGGATAACGGATAGGATATGTTAGAGGATAGGATAGGATAGAGGATAGGATAGGATAGAGGATAGGATAGGATAGAGGATAGGATAGGAAAGAGGATAGGATAGGATAGAGGATAGGATAGGATAGAGGATAGGATAGGATAGAGGATAGGATAGGTTGAGGATAGGATAGGATAGAGGATAGGATAGGATAGCGGATAGGATATGTTAGAGGATAGGATAGGATAGAGGATAGGATAGGATAGAGGATAGGATAGGATAGAGGATAGGATAGGAAAGAGGATAGGATAGGATAGAGGATAGGATAGGATAGAGAATAGGATAGGATAGAGGATAGGATAGGATAGAGAATAGGATATAGGATTGGATAGGATAGAGGATAGAATAGGATAGAGGATAGGATAGGATAGCGGATAGGATATGTTAGAGGATAGGATAGGATAGAGGATAGGATAGGATAGAGGATAGGATAGGATAGAGAATAGGATAGGATAGAGGATAGGATAGGATAGAGGATAGGATAGGATTGAGGGTACGATAGGATAGTGGATAGGGTAGGATAGAGGATAGGATAGGATAGAGGATATGATAGGATAGAGGATAGGATAGGATAGAGAATAGGATATAGGATTGGATAGGATAGAGGATAGAATAAGATAGAGGATAAGATAGGATAGAGGATAGGATATGATAGAGGATAGGATAGGATAGAGGATAGGATAGGATAGAGGATAGGATAGGATAGAGGATAGGATAGGGTAGAGGATAGGATAGGATAGAGAATAGGATAGGATAGAGGATAGGATAGCATAGAGGATAGGATACGATAGAGGATAGGATAGGATAGCGGATCGGATATGTTAGAGGATAGGATAGGATAGAGGATAGGATAGGATAGAGGTTAGGATAGGATAGAGGATAGGATACGATAGAGGATAGGATAGGATAGAGAATAGGATATAGGATTGGATAGGATAGAGCATAGAGTAGGATAGAGGATAGGATAGGATAGCGGATAGGATATGTTAGAGGATAGGATAGGATAGAGGATAGGATAGGATAGAGATAGGATAGGATAGAGGATAGGATAGGATAGAGGATAGGATAGGTTGAGGATAGGATAGGATAGAGGATAGGATAGGATAGAGAATAGGATAGGATAGAGGATAGGATAGGATAGAGGATAGGATACGATAGAGGGTAGGATAGGATACAGGATAGGATAGGATAGAGAATAGGATAGGATAGAGGATAGGATAGCATAGAGGATAGGATAGGATTGAGGGTACGATGGGATAGAGATAGGATAGGATAGAGGATAGGATAGGATAGAGGATAGCATAGGTTGAGGATAGGATAGGATAGAGGATAGGATAGGATAGCGGATAGGATATGTTAGAGGATAGGATAGGATAGAGGATAGGATAGGATAGAGAATAGAATAGGATAGAGGATAGGATAGGATAGCGGATAGGATATGTTAGAGGATAGGATAGGATAGAGGATAGGATAGGATAGAGATAGGATAGGATAGAGGATAGGATAGGATAGAGGATAGCATAGGTTGAGGATAGGATAGGATAGAGGATAGGATAGGATAGAGGATAGGATAGGATAGAGGATAGGATAGGGTAGAGGATAGGATAGGATAGAGAATAGGATAGGATAGAGGATAGGATAGCATAGAGGATAGGATACGATAGAGGATAGGATAGGATAGCGGATCGGATATGTTAGAGGATAGGATAGGATAGAGGATAGGATAGGATAGAGGTTAGGATAGGATAGAGGATAGGATACGATAGAGGATAGGATAGGATAGAGAATAGGATATAGGATTGGATAGGATAGAGGATAGGATAGGATAGCGGATAGGATATGTTAGAGGATAGGATAGGATAGAGGATAGGATAGGATAGAGATAGGATAGGATAGAGGATAGGATAGGATAGAGGATAGGATAGGTTGAGGATAGGATAGGATAGAGGATAGGATAGGATAGAGAATAGGATAGGATAGAGGATAGGATAGGATAGAGGATAGGATACGATAGAGGTTAGGATAGGATACAGGATAGGATAGGATAGAGAATAGGATAGGATAGAGGATAGGATAGCATAGAGGATAGGATAGGATTGAGGGTACGATGGGATAGAGGATAGAATAGGATAGAGGATAGGATAGGATAGAGGATAGGATAGGATAGAGGATAGGATAGGATAGAGAATAGGATAGGATAGAGGATAGGATAGGATAGAGGATAGGATAGGATAGAGGATAGGGTAGGATAGAGAATAGGATATAGGATTGGCTAGGATAGAGGATAGAATAGGATAGAGGATAGGATAGGATAGAGGATAGGATAGGATAGAGGATAGGATAGCATAGAGAATAGGATAGGATAGAGGATAGGATAGGATAGAGGATAGGATATGATAGAGGATAGGATAGGATAGAGGATTCGATAGGATAGAGGATAGGATATGATACAGGATAGGATAGGATAGAGAATAAGATAGGATAGAGGATAGGATAGGGTAGAGGATAGGATAGGATAGAGAATAGGATATACGATTGGATAGGATAGGATAGAGGATAGGATAGGATACAGGATAGGATATGATAGAGGATAGGATAGGATAGAGGATAGGATACGATAGAGGATAGGATACGATAGAGGATAGGATAGGATAGAGAATAGGATATAGGATTGTATAGGATAGAGGATAGAATAGGATAGAGGATAGGATAGGATAGAGAATAGGATAGGATAGATAATAGGATAGGATAGAGGATAGGATAGGATAGAGAATAGGATATAGGATTGGATAGGATAGCGGATATGATAGGATAGAGGATAGGATAGGATAGAGGATAGGATATGATAGAGGATAGGATAGGATAGCGGATAGGATAGGATAGGATAGAGGATAGGATAGGATAGAGGATAGGATAGGATAGAGGATAGGATAGGATGGAGAATAGGATATAGGATTGGATAGGATAGAGAATAGGATATAGGATTGGATAGGATAGAGGATAGAATATGATAGAGGATAGGATAGGATAGAGGATAGGATAGAGGATAGGATAGGATAGAGGATAGGATAGGATAGGATAGAGGATAGGATAGGATAGAGGATAGGATAGGATAGAGAATAGGATAGGATAGAGGATAGGATAGGATAGAGGATAGAATAGGATTGAGGGTACGATAGGATAGTGGATAGGATAGGATAGAGGGTAGGATAGGATAGAGGATATGATAGGATAGAGGATAGGATAGAGGACAGGATACGATAGAGGATAGGATAGGATAGAGAATATGATAGGATAGAGGATATTATAGGGTACAGGATAGGATAGGATAGAGGATGGGATAGGATGGAGGATAGGATGTAGGATTGGATAGGATAGAGAATAGGATATAGGATTGGATAGGATAGAGGATAGAATAGGATAGAGGATAGGATAGGATAGAGGATAGGATATGATAGAGGATAGGATAGGATAGAGGATAGGATATGATAGTGGATAGGATAGGATAGAGGATAGGATAGGATAGAGGATAGGATAGGATAGAGGATAGGAAAGGATAAACGATAGGACAGGATAGAGGATAGGATAGGATAGAGGATAGGATATGATAGAGGATAGGATAGGATAGAGGATAGGATAGGATAGAGAATAGGATATAGGATTGGATAGGATAGAGGATAGAATAGGATAGAGGATAGGATAGGATAGAGGATAGGATATGATAGAGGATAGGATAGGATAGAGGATAGGATAGGATAGAGGATACGATAGGATAGAGGATAGGATAGAGGACAGGATACGATAGAGGATAGGATAGGATAGAGGATAGGATAGGATAGAATAGTGGATAGGATAGGATGGAGGATAGGATAGAGGATAGGATAGAGGATAGGATAGGATAGAGGATAGGATACGATAGAGGATAGGATAGGATAGAGAATAGGATAGGATAGATAATAGGATAGGATAGAGGATAGGATAGAGGATAGGATAGGATAGAGGATAGGATAGGATAGAGGATAGGATACGATTGGAGATAGGATAGGATAGAGGATAGGAAAGGATAAACGATAGGACAGGATAGAGGATAGGATAGGATAGAGGATAGGATATGATAGAGGATAGGATAGGATAGAGGATAGGATAGGATAGGATAGAGGATAGAATAGGATAGAGGATAGGATACGATAGAGGATAGGATAGGATAGAGAATAGGATAGGATAGAGGATATTATAGGGTACAGGATAGGATAGGATAGAGGATGGGATAGGATGGAGGATAGGATACGATAGAGGATAGGATAGGATGGAGAATAGGATATAGGATTGGATAGGATAGAGGATAGAATAGGATAGAGGATAGGATAGGATAAACGATAGGATAGGATAGAGGATAGGATAGGATAGAGGATAGGATAGGATAGAGGATAGGATAGGTTGAGGATAGGATAGGATAGAGGATGGGATAGGATAGCGGATAGGATATGTTAGAGGATAGGATAGGATAGAGGATAGGATAGGATAGAGGATAGGATAGGATAGAGGATAGGATAGGATAAAGGATAGGATAGGATAGAGGATAGGATAGGATAGAGAATAGGATAGGATAGAGGATAGGATAGGATAGAGGATAGGATACGATAGAGGGTAGGCTAGGATAGAGGATAGGATAGGATAGAGAATAGGATAGGATAGAGGATAGGATAGGATAGAGGATACGATATAGGATTGGATAGGATAGAGGATAGGATAGGATAGAGGATAGGATAGGGTAGAGGATAGGATAGGATAGAGGATAATATACGGTAGAGGATAGGATAGGATAGAGGATAGGATAGGATAGAGGATAGGATAGGATAGAGGATAGGATAGGATAGAGGATAGGATAGGATAAACGATAGGATAGGATAGAGGATAGGATAGGATAGGGGATAGGATAGGATAGAGGATAGGATAGGATAGTGGATAGGATAGGATAGAGGATAGGATAGGATAGAGGATAGGATAGGATAGAGAATAGGATATAGGATTGGATATGATAGAGGATAGAATAGGATAGAGGATAAGATAGGATAGAGGATAGGATATGGTAGAGGATAGGATAGCATAGAGGATAGGATAGGATAGAGGATAGGATAGGATAGGATAGAGGATAGGATAGGATAGAGGATAGGATAGGATAGAGGATAGGATAGGATAGAGGATAGGATAGGATTGAGGGTACGATAGCATAGTGGATAGGATAGGATAGACGGTAGGATAGGATAGAGGATATGATAGGATAGAGGATAGGATAGGATAGAGGATAGGATAGAATAGTGGATAGGATAGGATGGAGGATAGGATAGAGGATAGGATAGAGGATAGGATAGGATAGAGGATAGGATAGTATAGTGGATTGGATAGGATAGAGGATAGGATAGGATAGAGGATAGGGTAGGATAGAGAATAGGATATAGGATTGGCTAGGATAGAGGATAGAATAGGATAGAGGATAGGATAGGATAGAGGATAGGATAGGATAGAGGATAGGATAGCATAGAGAATAGGATAGGATAGAGGATAGGAAAGGATAGAGGATAGGATAGGATAGAGGATAGGATAGGATTGAGGGTACGATAGGATAGTGGATAGGGTAGGATAGAGGATAGGATAGGATAGAGGATATGATAGGATAGAGGATAGGATAGGAAAGAGGATAGGATAGGATAGAGAATAGGATATAGGATTGGATAGGATAGAGGATAGAATAGGATAGAGGATAAGATAGGATAGAGGATAGGATATGATAGAGGATAGGATAGGATAGAGGATAGGATAGGATAGAGGATAGGATAGGATAGAGGATAGGATAGGATAGAGAATAGGATAGGATAGAGGATAGGATAGCATATAGGATAGGATAGGATTGAGGGTACGATAGGATAGAGGATAGAATAGGATAGAGGATAGGATAGGATAGAGGGTAGGATAGGATAGAGGATAGGATAGGATAGAGAATAGGATAGGATAGAGGATAGGATAGGATAGAGGATAGGATACGATAGAGGATAGGATAGGATTGAGAATAGGATATAGGATTGGATAGGATAGCGGATAGGATAGGATAGAGGATAGTATAGGATAGAGGATAGGATATGATAGAGGATAGGATAGGATAGAGGATAGGATACGATAGAGGATAGGATAGGATAGCGGATCGGATATGTTAGAGGTTAGGATAGGATAGAGGATAGGATAGGATAGAGGATAGGATAGGATAGAGGTTAGGATAGGATAGAGGATAGGATACGATAGAGGATAGGATAGGATAGAGAATAGGATATAGGATTGGATAGGATAGAGGATAGAATAGGATAGAGGATAGGATAGGATAGCGGATAGGATATGTTAGAGGATAGGATAGGATAGAGGATAGGATAGGATAGAGGATAGGATAGGTTGAGGATAGGATAGGATAGAGGATAGGATAGGATAGCGGATAGGATATGTTAGAGGATAGGATAGGATAGAGGATAGGATAGGATAGAGGATAGGATAGGATAGAGGATAGGATAGGAAAGAGGATAGGATAGGATAGAGGATAGGATAGGATAGAGAATAGGATAGGATAGAGGATAGGATAGGATAGAGAATAGGATATAGGATTGGATAGGATAGAGGATAGAATAGGATAGAGGATAGGATAGGATAGCGGATAGGATATGTTAGAGGATAGGATAGGATAGAGGATAGGATAGGATAGAGGATAGGATAGGATAGAGAATAGGATAGGATAGAGGATAGGATAGGATAGAGGATAGGATAGGATTGAGGGTACGATAGGATAGTGGATAGGGTAGGATAGAGGATAGGATAGGATAGAGGATATGATAGGATAGAGGATAGGATAGGATAGAGAATAGGATATAGGATTGGATAGGATAGAGGATAGAATAAGATAGAGGATAAGATAGGATAGAGGATAGGATATGATAGAGGATAGGATAGGATAGAGGATAGGATAGGATAGAGGATAGGATAGGATAGAGGATAGGATAGGGTAGAGGATAGGATAGGATAGAGAATAGGATAGGATAGAGGATAGGATAGCATAGAGGATAGGATACGATAGAGGATAGGATAGGATAGCGGATCGGATATGTTAGAGGATAGGATAGGATAGAGGATAGGATAGGATAGAGGTTAGGATAGGATAGAGGATAGGATACGATAGAGGATAGGATAGGATAGAGAATAGGATATAGGATTGGATAGGATAGAGCATAGAGTAGGATAGAGGATAGGATAGGATAGCGGATAGGATATGTTAGAGGATAGGATAGGATAGAGGATAGGATAGGATAGAGATAGGATAGGATAGAGGATAGGATAGGATAGAGGATAGGATAGGTTGAGGATAGGATAGGATAGAGGATAGGATAGGATAGAGAATAGGATAGGATAGAGGATAGGATAGGATAGAGGATAGGATACGATAGAGGGTAGGATAGGATACAGGATAGGATAGGATAGAGAATAGGATAGGATAGAGGATAGGATAGCATAGAGGATAGGATAGGATTGAGGGTACGATGGGATAGAGGATAGAATAGGATAGAGGATAGGATAGGATAGAGGATAGGATAGGATAGAGGATAGGATAGGATAGAGAATAGGATAGGATAGAGGATAGGATAGGATAGAGGATAGGATACGATAGAGGGTAGGATAGGATACAGGATAGGATAGGATAGAGAATAGAATAGGATAGAGGATAGGATAGGATAGCGGATAGGATATGTTAGAGGATAGGATAGGATAGAGGATAGGATAGGATAGAGATAGGATAGGATAGAGGATAGGATAGGATAGAGGATAGCATAGGTTGAGGATAGGATAGGATAGAGGATAGGATAGGATAGCGGATAGGATATGTTAGAGGATAGGATAGGATAGAGGATAGGATAGGATAGAGAATAGAATAGGATAGAGGATAGGATAGGATAGCGGATAGGATATGTTAGAGGATAGGATAGGATAGAGGATAGGATAGGATAGAGATAGGATAGGATAGAGGATAGGATAGGATAGAGGATAGCATAGGTTGAGGATAGGATAGGATAGAGGATAGGATAGGATAGAGGATAGGATAGGATAGAGGATAGGATAGGGTAGAGGATAGGATAGGATAGAGAATAGGATAGGATAGAGGATAGGATAGCATAGAGGATAGGATACGATAGAGGATAGGATAGGATAGCGGATCGGATATGTTAGAGGATAGGATAGGATAGAGGATAGGATAGGATAGAGGTTAGGATAGGATAGAGGATAGGATACGATAGAGGATAGGATAGGATAGAGAATAGGATATAGGATTGGATAGGATAGAGGATAGGATAGGATAGCGGATAGGATATGTTAGAGGATAGGATAGGATAGAGGATAGGATAGGATAGAGATAGGATAGGATAGAGGATAGGATAGGATAGAGGATAGGATAGGTTGAGGATAGGATAGGATAGAGGATAGGATAGGATAGAGAATAGGATAGGATAGAGGATAGGATAGGATAGAGGATAGGATACGATAGAGGTTAGGATAGGATACAGGATAGGATAGGATAGAGAATAGGATAGGATAGAGGATAGCATAGAGGATAGGATAGGATTGAGGGTACGATGGGATAGAGGATAGAATAGGATAGAGGATAGGATAGGATAGAGGATAGGATAGGATAGAGGATAGGATAGGATAGAGAATAGGATAGGATAGAGGATAGGATAGGATAGAGGATAGGATACGATAGAGGGTAGGATAGGATACAGGATAGGATAGGATAGAGAATAGAATAGGATAGAGGATAGGATAGGATAGCGGATAGGATATGTTAGAGGATAGGATAGGATAGAGGATAGGATAGGATAGAGGATAGCATAGGATAGAGGATAGGATAGGATAGAGGATAGCATAGGTTGAGGATAGGATAGGATAGAGGATAGGATAGGATAGCGGATAGGATATGTTAGAGGATAGGATAGGATAGAGGATAGGATAGGATAGAGAATAGAATAGGATAGAGGATAGGATAGGATAGCGGATAGGATATGTTAGAGGATAGGATAGGATAGAGGATAGGATAGGATAGAGATAGGATAGGATAGAGGATAGGATAGGATAGAGGATAGCATAGGTTGAGGATAGGATAGGATAGAGGATAGGATAGGATAGCGGATAGGATATGTTAGAGGATAGGATAGGATAGAGGATAGGATAGGATAGAGGATAGGATAGGATAGAGGATAGGATGGGATAGAGGTTAGGATAGGATAGAGGATAGGATACGATAGAGGATAGGATAGGATAGAGAATAGGATATAGGATTGGATAGGAGAGAGGATAGAATAGGATAGAGGATAGGATAGGATAGCGGATAGGATATGTTAGAGGATAGGATAGGATAGAGGATAGGATAGGATAGAGATAGGATAGGATAGAGGATAGGATAGGATAGAGGATAGGATAGGTTGAGGATAGGATAGGATAGAGGATAGGATAGGATAGCGGATAGGATATGTTAGACGATAGGATAGGATAGAGGATAGGATAGGATACAGGATAGGATAGGATAGAGGATAGGATAGGATAGAGGATAGGATGGGATAGAGAATAGGATAGGATAGAGGATAGGATATTATAGAGGATAGGATAGGATAGAGGATAGGATAGGATAGAGGGTACGATAGGATAGTGGATAGGGTTTGATAGAGGATAGGATAGGATAGAGGATATGATAGGATAGAGGATAGGATAGGATAGAGGATAGGATAGGATAGAGAATAGGATATAGGATTGGATAGGATAGAGGATAGAATAGGATAGAGGATAAGATAGGATAGAGGATAGGATATGATAGAGGATAGGATAGGATAGAGGATAGGAAAGGATAGAGGATAGGATAGGATAGAGGATAGGATAGGATAGAGGATAGGATAGGATAGAGAATAGGATAGGATAGAGGATAGGATAGCATAGAGGATAGGATAGGATTGAGGGTACGATAGGATAGAGGATAGAATAGGATAGAGGATAGGATAGGATAGAGGATAGGATAGGATAGAGGATTGGATAGGATAGAGAATAGGATAGGATAGAGGATAGGATAGGATAGAGGATAGGATACGATAGAGGGAAGGATAGGATACAGGATAGGATAGGATAGAGAATAAAATAGGATAGAGGATAGGATAGGATTGCGGATAGGATAGGATAGAGATAGGATAGGATAGAGGATAGGATAGGATAGAGGATAGCATAGGTTGAGGATAGGATAGGATAGAGGATAGCATAGGTTGAGGATAGGATAGGATAGAGGATAGGATAGGATAGCGGATAGGATATGTTAGAGGATAGGATAGGATAGAGGATAGGATAGGATAGAGGATAGGATAGGATAGAGGATAGGATAGGATAGAGGATAGGATAGGATAGAGGTTAGGATAGGATAGAGGATAGGATACGATAGAGGATAGGATAGGATAGAGAATAGGATATAGGATTGGATAGGATAGAGGATAGAATAGGATAGAGGATAGGATAGGATAGCGGATAGGATATGTTAGAGGATAGGATAGGATAGAGGATAGGATAGGATAGAGATAGGATAGGATAGAGGATAGGATAGGATAGAGGATAGGATAGGTTGAGGATAGGATAGGATAGAGGATAGGATAGGATAGCGGATAGGATATGTTAGAGGATAGGATAGGATAGAGGAAAGGATAGGATAGAGGATAGGATAGGATAGAGGATAGGATAGGGTAGAGGATAGGATAGGATAGAGGATAGGATAGGATAGAGAATAGGATAGGATAGAGGATAGGATAGGGTAGAGGATAGGATAGGATTGAGGGTACGATAGGATAGTGGATAGGGTTTGATAGAGGATAGGATAGGATAGAGGATATGATAGGATAGAGGATAGGATAGGATAGAGGATAGGATAGGATAGAGAATAGGATAGGATAGAGGATAGGATAGGATAGAGGATAGGATACGATAGAGGGTAGGATAGGATACAGGATAGGATAGGATAGAGAATAGGATAGGATAGAGGATAGGATAGGATGGAGGATTGGGTAGGATAGACGATAGCATACGATAGAGGATAGGATAGGGTGGAGAATAGGATAGGATGGAGGATTGGGTAGGATAGAGGATAGGATACGGTAGAGGATAGGATAGGATAGCGAACACGATAGAGGATTGGATAGGATAGAGGATAGGATAGGATAGACTATAGGATAGGATAGAGGATAGGATAGGATAGAGGATAGGATAGGATGGAGAATAGGATAGGATAGAGGATAGGATAGGATAGAGGATAGGATAGGATTGAGGGTACGATAGGATAGTGGATAGGATAGGATAGAGGATAGGATAGGATAGAGGATATGATAGGATAGAGGATAGGATATAGGATTGGATAGGATAGAGGATAGAATAGGATAGAGGATAAAATAGGATAGAGGATAGGATATGATAGAGGATAGGATAGGATAGGATAGAGGATAGGATAGGATAGAGGATAGGATAGGATAGAGGATAGGATAGGATAGAGGATAGGATAGGATAGAGAATAGGATAGGATAGAGGATAGGATAGGATAGAAGATAGGATAGGATTGAGGGTACGATAGGATAGTGGATAGGATAGGATAGAGGATAGGATAGGATAGAGGATATGATAGGATAGAGGATAGGATAGGATAGAGGATAGGATAGAATAGAGGATAGGATACGATAGAGGATAGGATAGGAGAGAGGATAGGAAAGGATAAACGATAGGATAGGATAGAGGATAGGATAGGATAGAGGATAGGATATGATAGAGGATAGGATAGGATAGAGGATAGGATAGGATAGAGGATAGGATAGGATAGAGGATAGGATACGATAGAGGATAGGATAGGATAGAGGATAGGATACGATAGAGGATATGATAGGATAGAGGATAGGATAGGATAGAGGATAGGATAGAATAGTGGATAGGATAGGATAGAGGATAGGATAGCGAATAGGATAGAGGATAGGATAGAGGATAGGATAGGATAGAGGATAGGATACGATAGAGGATAGGATAGGATAGAGGATAGGAAAGGATAAACGATAGGATAGGATAGAGGATAGGATAGGATAGAGGATAGGATATGATAGAGGATAGGATAGGATAGAGGATAGGATAGGATAGAGGATAGGATAGGATAGAGGATAGGATACGATAGAGGATAGGATAGGATAGAGAATAGGATATAGGATTGGATAGGATAGCGGATAGGATAGGATAGAGGATAGAATAGGATAGAGGATAGGATATGATAGAGGATAGGATAGGATAGAGGATAGGATACGATAGAGGATAGGATAGGATAGAGGATAGGATACGATAGAGGATAGGATAGGATAGCGGATCGGATATGTTAGAGGATAGGATAGGATAGATGATAGGATAGGATAGAGGATAGGATAGGATAGAGGTTAGGATACGATAGAGGATAGGATACGATAGAGGATAGGATTGGATAGGATAGAGGATAGAATAGGATAGAGGATAGGATAGGATAGCGGATAGGATATGTTAGAGGATAGGATAGGATAGAGGATAGGATTAGATACAGATAGGATAGGATAGAGGATAGGATAGGATAGAGGATAGGATAGGTTGAGGATAGGATAGGATACAGGATAGGATAGGATAGCGGATAGGATATGTTAGAGGATAGGATAGGATAGAGGATAGGATAGGGTAGAGAATAGGATAGGATAGAGGATAGGATAGGATAGAAGATAGGATAGGATTGAGGGTACGATAGGATAGTGGATAGGGTAGGATAGAGGATAGGATAGGATAGAGGATATGATAGGATAGAGGATAGGATAGGATAGAGATAGGATAGGATAGAGGATAGGATAGGATAGAGGATAGGATAGGTTGAGGATAGGATAGGATAGAGGATAGGATAGGATAGCGGATAGGATATGTTAGAGGATAGGATAGGATAGAGGATAGGATAGGATAGAGGATTGGATAGGATAGAGGATAGGATAGGATAGAGGATAGGATAGGATTGAGGGTACGATAGGATAGTGGATAGGGTAGGATAGAGAATAGGATAGGATAGAGGATATGATAGGATAGAGGATAGGATAGGAAAGAGGATAGGATTGCATAGAGAATAGGATATAGGATTGGATAGGATAGAGGATAGAATAGGATAGAGGATAAGATAGGATAGAGGATAGGATATGATAGAGGATAGGATAGGATAGAGGATAGGATAGGATAGAGGATAGGATAGGATAGAGGATAGGATAGGATAGAGGATAGGATAGGATAGAGAATAGGATAGGATAGAGGATAGGATAGCATATAGGATAGGATAGGATTGAGGGTACGATAGGATAGATGATAGAATAGGATAGAGGATAGGATAGGATAGAGGATAGGATAGGATAGAGGATAGGATAGGAAAGAGAATAGGATAGGGTAGAGGATAGGATAGGATAGAGGATAGGATACGATAGAGGATAGGATAGGATAGAGAATAGGATATAGGATTGGATAGGATAGCGGATAGGATAGGATAGAGGATAGGATAGGATGGAGGATAGTATATGATAGAGGATAGGATAGGATAGAGGATAGGATACGATAGAGGATAGGATAGGATAGCGGATCGGATATGTTAGAGGATAGGATAGGATAGAGGATAGGATAGGATAGAGGTTAGGATAGGATAGAGGATAGGATACGATAGAGGATAGGATAGGATAGAGAATAGGTTATAGGATTGGATAGGATAGAGGATAGAATAGGATAGAGGATAGGATATGTTAGAGGATAGGATAGGATAGAGATAGGATAGGGTAGAGGATAGGATAGGAGAGAGGATAGGATAGGTTGAGGATAGGATAGGATAGAGGATAGGATAGGATAGCGGATAGGATATGTTAGAGGATAGGATATGTTAGAGGATAGGATAGGATAGAGGATAGGAAAGGATAGAGGATAGGATAGGATAGAGAATAGGATAGGATAGAGGATAGGATAGGATAGAGAATAGGATAGGATAGAGGATAGGATAGCATAGAGGACAGGATAGGATTGAGGGTACGATAGGATAGAGGATAGAATAGGATAGAGGATAGGATAGAGGATAGGATAGGATAGAGGATAGGATAGGATAGAGAATAGGATAGGATAGAGGATAGGATAGGATAGAGGATAGGATACGATAGAGGGTAGGATAGGATACAGGATAGGATACGATAGAGGATAGGATAGGATAGCGGATCGGATATGTTAGAGGATAGGATAGGATAGAGGATAGGATAGGATAGAGGATAGGATAGGATAGAGTATAGGATAGGATATAGGATAGGATAGGATAGTGGATAGGATAGGATAGAGGATAGGATAGGATAGAGGATACGATATAGGATTGGATAGGATAGAGGATAGAATACGATAGACGATAGGATAGGATAGAGAATAGGATATAGGATTGGATAGGATAGAGGATAGAATAGGATAGAGGATAGGATAGGATAGAGGATAGGATAGGATAGAAGATAGTATAGGATAGAAAATAGGATATAGGATTGGATAGGATAGCGGATAGGATAGGATAGAGGATAGGATAGGATAGAGGATAGGATATGATAGAGGATAGGATACGATAGAGGATAGGATACGATAGAGGATAGGATAGGATAGCGGATCGGATATGTTAGAGTATAGGATAGGATAGAGGATAGGATAGGATAGAGGATAGGATAGGATAGAGGTTAGGATAGGATAGAGGATAGGATAGGATATAGGATAGGATAGGATAATGGATAGGATAGGATAGAGGATAGGATAGGATAGAGGATACGATATAGGATTGGATAGGATAGAGGATAGAATACGATAGACGATAGGATAGGATAGAGAATAGGATATAGGATTGGATAGGATAGAGGATAGAATAGGATAGAGGATAGGATAGGATAGAGGATAGGATAGGATAGAGGATAGGATAGGATAGAGAATAGGATATAGGATTGGATAGGATAGCGGATAGGATAGGATAGAGGATAGGATAGGATAGAGGATAGGATATGATAGAGGATAGGATACGATAGAGGATAGGATACGATAGAGGATAGGATAGGATAGCGGATCGGATATGTTAGAGTATAGGATAGGATAGAGGATAGGATAGGATAGAGGATAGGATAGGATAGAGGTTAGGATAGGATAGAGGATAGGATACGATAGAGGATAGGATAGGATAGAGAATAGGATATAGGATTGGATAGGATAGAGGATAGAATAGGATAGAGAATAGGATATAGGATTGGATAGGATAGAGGATAGAATAGGATAGAGGATAGGATAGGATAGCGGATAGGATATGTTAGAGGATAGGATAGGATAGAGGATAGGATAGGATAGAGATAGGATAGGATAGAGGATAGGATAGGATAGAGGATAGGATAGGTTGAGGATAGGATAGGATAGAGGATAGGATAGGATAGCGGATAGGATATGTTAGAGGATAGGATAGGATAGAGGATAGGATAGGATAGAGGATAGGATAGGATAGAGGATAGGATAGGATAGAGGATAGGATAGGATAGAGAATAGGATAGGATAGAGGATAGGATAGGATAGAGGATACGATATAGGATTGGATAGGATAGAGGATAGGATACGATAGAGGATAGGATAGGATAGAGAATAGGATATAGGATTGGATAGGATAGAGGATAGGATACGATAGAGGATAGGATAGGATAGAGAATAGGATATAGGATTGGATAGGATAGAGGATAGAATAGGATAGAGGATAGGATAGGATAGAGAATAGGATATAGGATTGGATATGTTAGAGGATAGGATAGGATAGAGGATAGGATAGGATAGAGATAGGATAGGATAGAGGATAGGATAGGATAGAGGATAGGATAGGTTGAGGATAGGATAGGATAGAGGATAGGATAGGATAGAGGATAGGATAGGATAGAGAATAGGATAGGATAGAGGATAGGATAGGATAGAGGATATGATATGATAGAGGATAGGATAGGATAGAGGATAGGATAGAATAGTGGATAGGATAGGATGGAGGATAGGATAGAGGATAGGATAGAGGATAGGATAGGACAGAGGATAGGATACGATAGAGGATAGGATAGGATAGAGGATAGGAAAGGATAAACGATAGAATAGGATAGATGATAGGATTGGATAGAGGATAGGATAGGATAGAGGATAGGATAGGATAGAGGATAGGATAGGATAGAGGATAGGATTGGATAGTGGATTGGATAGGATAGAGGATAGGATACGATAGCGGATAGGATAGGATAGAGAATAGGATATAGGATTGGCTAGGACAGAGGATAGAATAGGATAGAGGATAGGATAGGATAGAGGATAGGATAGGATAGAGGATAGGATAGGATAGAGAATAGGATAGGATAGAGGATAGGATAGGATAGAGGATAGGATACGATAGAGGGTAGGATAGGATACAGGATAGGATAGGATAGAGAATAGGATAGGATAGAGGATAGGATAGGATAGAGGATACGATATAGGATTGGATAGGATAGAGGATAGGATAGGATAGAGGATAGGATAGGGTAGAGGATAGGATAGGATAGAGGATAATATACGGTAGAGGATAGGATAGGATAGAGGATAGGATAGGATAGAGGATAGGATAGGATAAACGATAGGATAGGATAGAGGATAAGATAGGATAGAGGATAGGATAAGATAGAGGATAGGATAGGATAGTGGATAGGATAGGATAGAGGATAGGATAGGATAGAGGATAGGATAGGATAGAGGATAGGATAGGATAGAGAATAGGATATAGGATTGGATAGGATAGCGAATAGGATAGGATAGAGGATAGGATAGGATAGAGGATAGGATATGATAGAGGATAGGATAGGATAGAGGATAGGATAGGATAGGATAGAGGATAGGATAGGATAGAGGATAGGATAGGATAGAGGATAGGATAGGATGGAGAATAGGATATAGGATTGGATAGGATAGAAAATAGGATATAGGATTGGATAGGATAGATGATAGAATAGTATAGAGGATAGGATAGGATAGAGGATAGGATATGATAGAGGATAGGATAGGATAGAGGATAGGATAGGGTAGAGGATAGGATAGGATAGAGAATAGGATAGGATAGAGGATAGGATATAGGACTGGATAGAAGAGAGGATAGGATAGATGATAGGATAGGATAGAGGATAGGATATGATACAGGATAGGATAGGATAGAGAATAGGATAGGATAGAGGATAGGATAGGGTAGAGGATAGGATAGGATAGAGGATAGGATACGATAGAGGATAGGATAGGATAGAGAATAGGATATAGGATTGGATAGGATAGAGGATAGAATAGGATAGAGGATAGAATAGGATAGAGAATAGGATATAGGATTGGCTAGGACAGAGGATAGAATAGGATAGAGGATAGGATAGGATAGAGGATAGGATAGGATAGAGGATAGGATAGGATAGAGAATAGGATAGGATAGAGGATAGGATAGGATAGAGGATAGGATACGATAGAGGGTAGGATAGGATACAGGATAGGATAGGATAGAGAATAGGATAGGATAGAGGATAGGATAGGATAGAGGATACGATATAGGATTGGATAGGATAGAGGATAGGATAGGATAGAGGATAGGATAGGGTAGAGGATAGGATAGGATAGAGGATAGGATAGGATAGAGGATAGGATAGGGTAGAGGATAGGATAGGATAGAGGATAATATACGGTAGAGGATAGGATAGGATAGAGGATAGGATAGGATAGAGGATAGGATAGGATAAACGATAGGATAGGATAGAGGATAAGATAGGATAGAGGATAGGATAAGATAGAGGATAGGATAGGATAGTGGATAGGATAGGATAGAGGATAGGATAGGATAGAGGATAGGATAGGATAGAGGATAGGATAGGATAGAGAATAGGATATAGGATTGGATAGGATAGCGAATAGGATAGGATAGAGGATAGGATAGGATAGAGGATAGGATATGATAGAGGATAGGATAGGATAGAGGATAGGATAGGATAGGATAGAGGATAGGATAGGATAGAGGATAGGATAGGATGGAGAATAGGATATAGGATTGGATAGGATAGAAAATAGGATATAGGATTGGATAGGATAGATGATAGAATAGTATAGAGGATAGGATAGGATAGAGGATAGGATATGATAGAGGATAGGATAGGATAGAGGATAGGATAGGGTAGAGGATAGGATAGGATAGAGAATAGGATAGGATAGAGGATAGGATATAGGATTGGATAGAAGAGAGGATAGGATAGATGATAGGATAGGATAGAGGATAGGATATGATACAGGATAGGATAGGATAGAGAATAGGATAGGATAGAGGATAGGATAGGGTAGAGGATAGGATAGGATAGAGGATAGGATACGATAGAGGATAGGATAGGATAGAGAATAGGATATAGGATTGGATAGGATAGAGGATAGAATAGGATAGAGGATAGAATAGGATAGAGGATAGGATAGGATAGAGGATAGGATAGGATAGAGGATAGGATAGGATAGAGAATAGGATAGGATAGAGGATAGGATAGGATGGAGGATTGGGTAGGATAGACGATAGTATACGATAGAGGATAGGATAGGGTGGAGAATAGGATAGGATGGAGGATTGGGTAGGATAGAGGATAGGATACGGTAGAGGATAGGATAGGATAGCGAACACGATAGAGGATTGGATAGGATAGAGGATAGGATAGGATAGAGTATAGGATAGGATAGAGGATAGGATAGGATAGAGAATAGGATAGGATAAAGGATAGGATAGGATAGGATAGAGGATAGGATAGGATTGAGGGTACGATAGGATAGTGGATAGGATAGGATAGAGGATAGGATAGGATAGAGGATATGATAGGATAGAGGATGAGATATAGAATTGGATAGGATAGAGGATAGAATTGGATAGAGGATAAGATAGGATAGAGGATAGGATAGGATAGAGGATAGGATATGATAGAGGACAGGATATAGGATTGGATAGAATAGAGGATAGGATAGAGGATAGGATAGGATAGAGGATATGATAGGATAGAGGATAGGATAGGATAGAGAATAGGATAGAATAGTGGATAGGATAGGATAGAGGATAGGATAGAGGATAGGATAGAGGATAGGATAGGATAGAGGATAGGATACGATAGAGGATAGGATAGGATAGAGGATAGGAAAGGATAAACGATAGGATAGGATAGAGGATAGGATAGGATAGAGGATAGGATATGATAGAGGATAGGATAGGATAGAGGATAGGATAGGATAGAGGATAGGATAGGATAGGATAGAGGATAGGATAGGATAGAGGATAGGATAGGATGGAGAATAGGATATAGGATTGGATAGGATAGAAAATAGGATATAGGATTGGATAGGATAGATGATAGAATAGTATAGAGGATAGGATAGGATAGAGGATAGGATATGATAGAGGATAGGATAGGATAGAGGATAGGATAGGGTAGAGGATAGGATAGGATAGAGAATAGGATAGGATAGAGGATAGGATATAGGATTGGATAGAAGAGAGGATAGGATAGATGATAGGATAGGATAGAGGATAGGATATGATACAGGATAGGATAGGATAGAGAATAGGATAGGATAGAGGATAGGATAGGGTAGAGGATAGGATAGGATAGAGGATAGGATACGATAGAGGATAGGATAGGATAGAGAATAGGATATAGGATTGGATAGGATAGAGGATAGAATAGGATAGAGGATAGAATAGGATAGAGGATAGGATAGGATAGAGGATAGGATAGGATAGAGGATAGGATAGGATAGAGAATAGGATAGGATAGAGGATAGGATAGGATGGAGGATTGGGTAGGATAGACGATAGTATACGATAGAGGATAGGATAGGGTGGAGAATAGGATAGGATGGAGGATTGGGTAGGATAGAGGATAGGATACGGTAGAGGATAGGATAGGATAGCGAACACGATAGAGGATTGGATAGGATAGAGGATAGGATAGGATAGAGTATAGGATAGGATAGAGGATAGGATAGGATAGAGGATAGGATAGGATAGAGAATAGGATAGGATAAAGGATAGGATAGGATAGGATAGAGGATAGGATAGGATTGAGGGTACGATAGGATAGTGGATAGGATAGGATAGAGGATAGGATAGGATAGAGGATATGATAGGATAGAGGATGAGATATAGAATTGGATAGGATAGAGGATAGAATTGGATAGAGGATAAGATAGGATAGAGGATAGGATAGGATAGAGGATAGGATAGGATAGAGAATAGGATAGGATAGAGGATAGGATAGGATAGAAGATAGGATAGGATTGAGGGTACGATAGGATAGTGGATAGGATAGAATAGAGGATAGGATAGGATAGAGGATATGATAGGATAGAGGATAGGATAGGATAGAGGATAGGATAGAATAGTGGATAGGATAGGATAGAGGATAGGATAGAGGATAGGATAGAGGATAGGATAGAGGATAGGATAGGATAGAGGATAGGATACGATAGAGGATAGGATAGGATAGAGGATAGGAAAGGATAAACGATAGGATAGGATAGAGGATAGGATAGGATAGAGGATAGGATATGATAGAGGATAGGATAGGATAGAGGATAGGATAGGATAGAGGATAGGATACGATAGAGGATAGGATAGGATAGAGAATAGGGTATAGGATTGGATAGGATAGCGGATAGGATAGGATAGAGGATAGGATAGGATAGAGGATAGGATATGATAGAGGATAGGATAGGATAGAGGATAGGATACGATAGAGGATAGGATAGGATAGCGGATCGGATATGTTAGAAGATAGGATAGGACAGAGGATAGGATAGGATAGAGGATAGGATAGGATAGAGGATAGGATAGGATAGAGGATAGGATACGATAGAGGATAGGATAGGATAGAGAATAGGATATAGGATTGGATAGGATAGCGGATAGGATAGGATAGAGGATAGGATAGGATAGAGGATAGGATATGATAGAGGATAGGATAGGATAGAGGATAAGATACGATAGAAGATAGGATAGGATAGCGGATCGGATATCTTAGAGGATAGGATAGGATAGAGGATAGGATAGGATAGAGGATAGGATAGGATAGAGGATAGGATAGGATAGAGGATAGGATAGGATAGAGATAGGATAGGATAGAGGATAGGATAGGATAGAGGATAGGATAGGTTGAGGATAGGATAGGATAGAGGATAGGATAGGATAGCGGATAGGATATGTTAGAGGATAGGATAGGATAGAGGATAGGATAGGATAGAGGATAGGATAGGATAGAGTATAGGATAGGATAGAGGATAGGATACGATAGAGGATAGGATAGGATAGAGAATAGGATATAGGATTGGCTAGGACAGAGGATAGAATAGGATAGAGGATAGGATAGGATAGAGGATAGGATAGGATAGAGAATAGGATAGGATAGAGGATAGGATAGGATAGAGGATAGGATACGATAGAGGGTAGGATAGGATAGAGAATAGGATACGATAGAGGATAGGATAGGATAGAGAATAGGATATAGGATTGGATAGGATAGAGGATAGAATAGGATAGAGGATAGAATAGGATAGAGGATAGGATAGGATAGAGGATAGGATAGGATAGAGGATAGGATAGGATAGAGAATAGGATAGGATAGAGGATAGGATAGGATGGAGGATTGGGTAGGATAGACGATAGTATACGATAGAGGATAGGATAGGGTGGAGAATAGGATAGGATGGAGGATTGGGTAGGATAGAGGATAGGATACGGTAGAGGATAGGATAGGATAGCGAACACGATAGAGGATTGGATAGGATAGAGGATAGGATAGGATAGAGTATAGGATAGGATAGAGGATAGGATAGGATAGAGAATAGGATAGGATAAAGGATAGGATAGGATAGGATAGAGGATAGGATAGGATTGAGGGTACGATAGGATAGTGGATAGGATAGGATAGAGGATAGGATAGGATAGAGGATATGATAGGATAGAGGATGAGATATAGAATTGGATAGGATAGAGGATAGAATTGGATAGAGGATAAGATAGGATAGAGGATAGGATAGGATAGAGGATAGGATATGATAGAGGACAGGATATAGGATTGGATAGAATAGAGGATAGGATAGAGGATAGGATAGGATAGAGGATATGATAGGATAGAGGATAGGATAGGATAGAGAATAGGATAGAATAGTGGATAGGATAGGATAGAGGATAGGATAGAGGATAGGATAGAGGATAGGATAGGATAGAGGATAGGATACGATAGAGGATAGGATAGGATAGAGGATAGGAAAGGATAAACGATAGGATAGGATAGAGGATAGGATAGGATAGAGGATAGGATATGATAGAGGATAGGATAGGATAGAGGATAGGATAGGATAGAGGATAGGATAGGATAGGATAGAGGATAGGATAGGATAGAGGATAGGATAGGATGGAGAATAGGATATAGGATTGGATAGGATAGAAAATAGGATATAGGATTGGATAGGATAGATGATAGAATAGTATAGAGGATAGGATAGGATAGAGGATAGGATATGATAGAGGATAGGATAGGATAGAGGATAGGATAGGGTAGAGGATAGGATAGGATAGAGAATAGGATAGGATAGAGGATAGGATATAGGATTGGATAGAAGAGAGGATAGGATAGATGATAGGATAGGATAGAGGATAGGATATGATACAGGATAGGATAGGATAGAGAATAGGATAGGATAGAGGATAGGATAGGGTAGAGGATAGGATAGGATAGAGGATAGGATACGATAGAGGATAGGATAGGATAGAGAATAGGATATAGGATTGGATAGGATAGAGGATAGAATAGGATAGAGGATAGAATAGGATAGAGGATAGGATAGGATAGAGGATAGGATAGGATAGAGGATAGGATAGGATAGAGAATAGGATAGGATAGAGGATAGGATAGGATGGAGGATTGGGTAGGATAGACGATAGTATACGATAGAGGATAGGATAGGGTGGAGAATAGGATAGGATGGAGGATTGGGTAGGATAGAGGATAGGATACGGTAGAGGATAGGATAGGATAGCGAACACGATAGAGGATTGGATAGGATAGAGGATAGGATAGGATAGAGTATAGGATAGGATAGAGGATAGGATAGGATAGAGGATAGGATAGGATAGAGAATAGGATAGGATAAAGGATAGGATAGGATAGGATAGAGGATAGGATAGGATTGAGGGTACGATAGGATAGTGGATAGGATAGGATAGAGGATAGGATAGGATAGAGGATATGATAGGATAGAGGATGAGATATAGAATTGGATAGGATAGAGGATAGAATTGGATAGAGGATAAGATAGGATAGAGGATAGGATAGGATAGAGGATAGGATAGGATAGAGAATAGGATAGGATAGAGGATAGGATAGGATAGAAGATAGGATAGGATTGAGGGTACGATAGGATAGTGGATAGGATAGAATAGAGGATAGGATAGGATAGAGGATATGATAGGATAGAGGATAGGATAGGATAGAGGATAGGATAGAATAGTGGATAGGATAGGATAGAGGATAGGATAGAGGATAGGATAGAGGATAGGATAGAGGATAGGATAGGATAGAGGATAGGATACGATAGAGGATAGGATAGGATAGAGGATAGGAAAGGATAAACGATAGGATAGGATAGAGGATAGGATAGGATAGAGGATAGGATATGATAGAGGATAGGATAGGATAGAGGATAGGATAGGATAGAGGATAGGATACGATAGAGGATAGGATAGGATAGAGAATAGGGTATAGGATTGGATAGGATAGCGGATAGGATAGGATAGAGGATAGGATAGGATAGAGGATAGGATATGATAGAGGATAGGATAGGATAGAGGATAGGATACGATAGAGGATAGGATAGGATAGCGGATCGGATATGTTAGAAGATAGGATAGGACAGAGGATAGGATAGGATAGAGGATAGGATAGGATAGAGGATAGGATAGGATAGAGGATAGGATACGATAGAGGATAGGATAGGATAGAGAATAGGATATAGGATTGGATAGGATAGCGGATAGGATAGGATAGAGGATAGGATAGGATAGAGGATAGGATATGATAGAGGATAGGATAGGATAGAGGATAAGATACGATAGAAGATAGGATAGGATAGCGGATCGGATATCTTAGAGGATAGGATAGGATAGAGGATAGGATAGGATAGAGGATAGGATAGGATAGAGGATAGGATAGGATAGAGGATAGGATAGGATAGAGATAGGATAGGATAGAGGATAGGATAGGATAGAGGATAGGATAGGTTGAGGATAGGATAGGATAGAGGATAGGATAGGATAGCGGATAGGATATGTTAGAGGATAGGATAGGATAGAGGATAGGATAGGATAGAGGATAGGATAGGATAGAGTATAGGATAGGATAGAGGATAGGATACGATAGAGGATAGGATAGGATAGAGAATAGGATATAGGATTGGCTAGGACAGAGGATAGAATAGGATAGAGGATAGGATAGGATAGAGGATAGGATAGGATAGAGAATAGGATAGGATAGAGGATAGGATAGGATAGAGGATAGGATACGATAGAGGGTAGGATAGGATACAGGATAGGATAGGATAGAGAATAGGATAGGATAGAGGATAGGATAGGATAGAGGATACGATATAGGATTGGATAGGATAGAGGATAGGATAGGATAGAGGATAGGATAGGGTAGAGGATAGGATAGGATAGAGGATAGGATAGGATAGAGGATAGGATAGGGTAGAGGATAGGATAGGATAGAGGATAATATACGGTAGAGGATAGGATAGGATAGAGGATAGGATAGGATAGAGGATAGGATAGGATAGAGGATAGGATAGGATAAACGATAGGATAGGATAGATGATATGATATGATAGAGGATAGGATAGGATAGAGGATAGGACAGGATAGCGGATAGGATAGGATAGAGGATAGGATATGATAGAGGATAGGATAGGATAGAGGATAGGATAGGATAGAGGATAGGATAGGATAGAGGATAGGATATGATAGAGGACAGGATATAGGATTGGATAGAATAGAGGATAGGATAGATGATAGGATAGGATAGAGGATAGGATATGATACAGGATAGGATAGGATAGAGAATAGGATAGGATAGAGGATAGGATAGAGGATAGGATAGGGTAGAGGATAGGATAGGATAGAGGATAGGATACGATAGAGGATAGGATAGGATAGAGAATAGGATATAGGATTGGATAGGATAGAGGATAGAATAGGATAGAGGATAGAATAGGATAGAGGATAGGATAGGATAGAGGATAGGATAGGATAGAGGATAGGATAGGATAGAGAATAGGATAGGATAGAGGATAGGATAGGATAGAAGATAGGATAGGATTGAGGGTACGATAGGATAGTGGATAGGATAGGATAGAGGATAGGATAGGATAGAGGATATGATAGGATAGAGGATAGGATAGGATAGAGGATAGGATAGAATAGTGGATAGGATAGGATAGAGGATAGGATAGAGGATAGGATAGAGGATAGGATAGGATAGAGGATAGGATACGATAGAGGATAGGATAGGATAGAGGATAGGAAAGGATAAACGATAGGATAGGATAGAGGATAGGATAGGATAGAGGATAGGATATGATAGAGGATAGGATAGGATAGAGGATAGGATAGGATAGAGGATAGGATAGGATAGAGGATAGGATACGATAGAGGATAGGATAGGATAGAGAATAGGATATAGGATTGGATAGGATAGCGGATAGGATAGGATAGAGGATAGGATAGGATAGAGGATAGGATATGATAGAGGATAGGATAGGATAGAGGATAGGATACGATAGAGGATAGGATAGGATAGCGGATCGGATATGTTAGAAGATAGGATAGGACAGAGGATAGGATAGGATAGAGGATAGGATAGGATAGAGGATAGGATAGGATAGAGGATAGGATACGATAGAGGATAGGATAGGATAGAGAATAGGATATAGGATTGGATAGGATAGCGGATAGGATAGGATAGAGGATAGGATAGGATAGAGGATAGGATATGATAGAGGATAGGATAGGATAGAGGATAGGATACGATAGAGGATAGGATAGGATAGCGGATCGGATATCTTAGAGGATAGGATAGGATAGAGGATAGGATA
Organism: Halictus rubicundus; assembly: GCF_050948215.1. NCBI lineage: Eukaryota > Metazoa > Arthropoda > Insecta > Hymenoptera > Halictidae > Halictus > Halictus rubicundus. Next base: position 3,799 of record NW_027488723.1, on the reverse strand, counting down.
GGATAGAGGATAGGATAGGATAGAGGATAGGATAGGATAGAGGATAGGATAGGATAGAGATAGGATAGGATAGAGGATAGGATAGGATAGAGGATAGGATAGGTTGAGGATAGGATAGGATAGAGGATAGGATAGGATAGCGGATAGGATATGTTAGAGGATAGGATAGGATAGAGGATAGGATAGGATAGAGGATAGGATAGGATAGAGTATAGGATAGGATAGAGGATAGGATACGATAGAGGATAGGATAGGATAGAGAATAGGATATAGGATTGGCTAGGACAGAGGATAGAATAGGATAGAGGATAGAATAGGATAGAGGATAGGATAGGATAGAGGATAGGATAGGATAGAGGATAGGATAGGATAGAGAATAGGATAGGATAGAGGATAGGATAGGATAGAAGATAGGATAGGATTAAGGGTACGATAGTATAGTGGATAGGATAGGATAGAGGATAGGATAGGATAGAGGATATGATAGGATAGAGGATAGGATAGGATAGAGGATAGGATAGAATAGTGGATAGGATAGGATAGAGGATAGGATAGAGGATAGGATAGAGGATAGGATAGGATAGAGGATAGGATACGATAGAGGATAGGATAGGATAGAGGATAGGAAAGGATAAACGATAGGATAGGATAGAGGATAGGATAGGATAGAGGATAGGATATGATAGAGGATAGGATAGGATAGAGGATAGGATAGGATAGAGGATAGGATAGGATAGAGGATAGGATACGATAGAGGATAGGATAGGATAGAGAATAGGATATAGGATTGGATAGGATAGCGGATAGGATAGGATAGAGGATAGGATAGGATAGAGGATAGGATATGATAGAGGATAGGATAGGATAGAGGATAGGATACGATAGAGGATAGGATAGGATAGCGGATCGGATATGTTAGAAGATAGGATAGGACAGAGGATAGGATAGGATAGAGGATAGGATAGGATAGAGGATAGGATAGGATAGAGGATAGGATACGATAGAGGATAGGATAGGATAGAGAATAGGATATAGGATTGGATAGGATAGCGGATAGGATAGGATAGAGGATAGGATAGGATAGAGGATAGGATATGATAGAGGATAGGATAGGATAGAGGATAGGATACGATAGAGGATAGGATAGGATAGCGGATCGGATATCTTAGAGGATAGGATAGGATAGAGGATAGGATAGGATAGAGGATAGGATAGGATAGAGGATAGGATAGGATAGAGGATAGGATAGGATAGAGATAGGATAGGATAGAGGATAGGATAGGATAGAGGATAGGATAGGTTGAGGATAGGATAGGATAGAGGATAGGATAGGATAGCGGATAGGATATGTTAGAGGATAGGATAGGATAGAGGATAGGATAGGATAGAGGATAGGATAGGATAGAGTATAGGATAGGATAGAGGATAGGATACGATAGAGGATAGGATAGGATAGAGAATAGGATATAGGATTGGCTAGGACAGAGGATAGAATAGGATAGAGGATAGGATAGGATAGAGGATAGGATAGGATAGAGAATAGGATAGGATAGAGGATAGGATAGGATAGAGGATAGGATACGATAGAGGGTAGCATAGGATACAGGATAGGATAGGATAGAGAATAGGATAGGATAGAGGATAGGATAGGATAGAGGATACGATATAGGATTGGATAGGATAGAGGATAGGATAGGATAGAGGATAGGATAGGGTAGAGGATAGGATAGGATAGAGGATAGGATAGGATAGAGGATAGGATAGGGTAGAGGATAGGATAGGATAGAGGATAATATACGGTAGAGGATAGGATAGGATAGAGGATAGGATAGGATAGAGGATAGGATAGGATAAACGATAGGATAGGATAGAGGATATGATATGATAGAGGATAGGATATGATACAGGATAGGATAGGATAGAGAATAGGATAGGATAGAGGATAGGATAGAGGATAGGATAGGGTAGAGGATAGGATAGGATAGAGGATAGGATACGATAGAGGATAGGATAGGATAGAGAATAGGATATAGGATTGGATAGGATAGAGGATAGAATAGGATAGAGGATAGAATAGGATAGAGGATAGGATAGAATAGAGGATAGGATAGGATAGAGGATAGGATAGGATAGAGAATAGGATAGGATAGAGGATAGGATAGGATAGAAGATAGGATAGGATTGAGGGTACGATAGGATAGTGGATAGGATAGGATAGAGGATAGGATAGGATAGAGGATATGATAGGATAGAGGATAGGATAGGATAGAGGATAGGATAGAATAGTGGATAGGATAGGATAGAGGATAGGATAGAGGATAGGATAGAGGATAGGATAGGATAGAGGATAGGATACGATAGAGGATAGGATAGGATAGAGGATAGGAAAGGATAAACGATAGGATAGGATAGAGGATAGGATAGGATAGAGGATAGGATATGATAGAGGATAGGATAGGATAGAGGATAGGATAGGATAGAGGATAGGATAGGATAGAGGATAGGATACGATAGAGGATAGGATAGGATAGAGAATAGGATATAGGATTGGATAGGATAGCGGATAGGATAGGATAGAGGATAGGATAGGATAGAGGATAGGATATGATAGAGGATAGGATAGGATAGAGGATAGGATACGATAGAGGATAGGATAGGATAGCGGATCGGATATCTTAGAGGATAGGATAGGATAGAGGATAGGATAGGATAGAGGATAGGATAGGATAGAGGATAGGATAGGATAGAGGATAGGATAGGATAGAGGATAGGATAGGATAGTGGACAGGATAGGATAGAGGATAGGATAGGATAGAGGATACGATATAGGATTGGATAGGATAGAGGATAGGATACGATAGAGGATAGGATAGGATAGAGAATAGGATATAGGATTGGATAGGATAGAGGATAGAATAGGATAGAGGATAGGATAGGATAGAGAATAGGATATAGGATTGGATAGGATAGAGGATAGAATAGGATAGAGGATAGGATAGGATAGCGGATAGGATATGTTAGAGGATAGGATAGGATAGAGGATAGGGTAGGATAGAGATAGGATAGGATAGAGGATAGGATAGGATAGAGGATAGGTTAGGATAGAGGATAGGATAGGATAGAGGATAGGATAGAGGTTAGGATAGGATAGAGGATAGGACAGAGGATAGGATAGGATAGAGGATAGGATAGGATAGAGTATAGGATAGGATAGAGGAAAGGATAGGATAGAGGATAGGATAGGTAATTGGATATGATAGAGGATAGGATACGATAGAGGATAGGATAGGATAGAGGATAGGAAAGGATAAACGATAGAATAGGATAGATGATAGGATAGGATAGAGGATAGGATAGGATAGAGGATAGGATAGGATAGAGGATAGGATAGGATAGAGGATAGGATAGGATAGTGGATTGGATAGGATAGAAGATAGGATACGATAGAGGATAGGATAGGATAGAGAATAGGATAGGATAGAGGATAGGATAGGATAGAGAATAGGATAGGATAGAGGATAGGATAGGATAGAGGATAGGATAGGATTGAGGGTACGATAGGATAGTGGATAGGGTTGGATAGAGGATAGGATAGGATAGAGGATATGATAGGATAGAGGATAGGTTAGGATAGAGGATAGGATAGGATAGAGAATAGGATATAAGATTGGATAGGATAGAGGATAGAATAGGATAGAGGATAAGATAGGATAGAGGATAGGATATGATAGAGGATAGGATAGGATAGAGGATAGGATAGGATAGAGGATAGGATAGGATAGAGGATAGGATAGGGTAG